>NW_026600265.1:0-272500 GCF_029448725.1 Salvelinus fontinalis
TTCTAAAACCAGACTGTAGTTCTGATAACAGTATTCTTGTCAGTATATTCATCCATCTATTCATAAATTACTTTTTCCAGCACCTTAGACAGGTCTGTTTTGCTGTCCTTCTTGTGGATAGGGGTCACTCTAGCATTGTCCATATACCACAAACCACCAGAGGTGCATTATTGCTATTAGAAACTGGTTACCAACTAAATTAGAACAGTAAAAACATGTGTTTTTGTCAATCTGCATTCAGGGCTCAAACCACCCAGTTTATAATTCCTAATAGATCACCTGTCTGAAAAGTACGACAAACTATGAGTTGTAGTAGCCTATTCAATTGGCCCAGCGTTGTCCAGGTTTGGCCGGTGTAGGCCGTGAATGTAAATAAATAATTTGTTGCCTAGTTAAATAAAGGTTAAATAAAGATAATTAAATAAAAGCTCAGCTATTGAGGCCAAAACAACCACTCAGTCAAGCTATTTGTGACTGTGATTTCAGTAGGTGCATGTCGTATGCATCAATACGTAACACTTACTGTTAAGAAAAACGTTTCTCCCACGTCCTATTACCACAGATAGAACAATGTGTTCATTATTAACGTCTCTGTTACTGTAGCTACTAGAGGTGTGTGGAGTAGTCAGACGAAACGAGGATCGTAACTGATATGGGCAATTTTCTGGAAACGATTATGATCCAAATCTTTTTTGTAATAATCTGTGATCGGAATAAACCTTCTTTTTTTCCGGGTGCCAGCAAGAATCTCTCAGTCATGTGCGTGATCTAAGTAAATCACCTGGCTAGTTTCCGTGTCTGTAAAGAGAAGGGCGGGCTGTAGATTGATTCTGCTGCTCTGATTGGTTAGAGTGAAGCTATAGTTCTTCCTCCGCTGGCTTCATCATTTCATCCTCTCTCTTTTCCTGGCATTTTTCTGGTCTGATCATATGATTATCATTTAGATTTCTGCTGCCTGCTACTATGATAAATTACGAATACGAGTATGTCCATGTCAGCACACCCCTAGTAGCTACTAGTGTGTCTTGTTGTTGATGAAGTAGTAGGCGACTTTCTCCTCCATGTCTGGGGTTCGTCCGCCACCCTGTGGTCGATGGTGGAATCACATGTTACGGAGATCAGAAAACAAGCGTGATGAAACTATTCCTACAACGTCTGGAACGCTACAAAACACCAGAAATAGTTGGTGTCATTCGGTTGGCTGTGTGTGCACGAACGTGATTTCAGCATTTTGGTACATCACTTACTTGTGTGTAATCAGACGGACAGTTAGACCAAAATTTCAACGGATATAGAATATCTACCATGTTGCATGATGGGAAAACAGTCGGACCGTGATATAATATAGTAAAACAAAGTGCATCGCTTTTCCACCGCTTTGTCCTCAACTGTATTCATAAATGTCATTAAACCCTGGTCGATATGATGTGGTATTATCAGTAGTAGAAATGGTAACCGCGAGTCAAACACCTTTGCCGTGGAATCGGTCGCCCTCTACCAACGTGTACAACTCATACTTACCTGGCAAGGGAGACACCGTGATCAAGAAGGCGGTTCACCCAGGGCGAGGCTCAGCCATTGCACTCCGGCTGTGCTGACCCCTGCGAATTTCTCAAATGTGGAAATCTCGATTGCATAATTTATGGTAGTGGGGGACTGCGTTCGCGCTCTCCCCTGATCTTCATGTTAAAAATAATGTATGAACACAGTAAAGCTGCCATGTGCTGACATTATAACCATGATTTTTATTAAGTTTTGTGATAAGGTTAATCAATATTTCAATTTTCTTACTTATCAGATGAAAGGTTTTAGAATATAGGATCTATTTAAAAGCTAACTAAGGCCTCAGAGATACATTGTGTCTTCTGAAAACCCCAATGTGTGTGATCTGTTATTGTAGCACTGCTGATTATGCCTGTCATGTCCTGATTATGTCAAGGAAAAGGTCATCTGGATTGAGGTCTTTTATTTGCTAGAGAATTAAGTCATTTATTGGACAGTTTGTAATTTAAACCCACAATAAACAGGCTGCATCACATCCGGCCGTGATTGGTAATCCCATAGGGCTGCGCACAATTGGCCCAGCGTCGTCAGGGTTGGTCAGGGTAGGCCGTCATTGTAAATAAGAATTTGTTCTTAACTGATTTGCAATATTTATTGACAACAATAGATTACTGCTCATTGTAACATATTGATCAAAATTAGGAGGGAGGAAATTGATTGAATGACTTGGATAATCACATTAGCTTTGACAGACATTTCCCTGGTCAACCATTACCATGACAACATACATTTCCCTGGTTAACCATTACCATGCCGCAGACATTTCCCTGGTCAACCATTACTATGCCGCAGACATTTCCCTGGTCAACCATTACCATACCGCAGACATTTCCCTGGTCAACCATTGCTATGCTGCAGACATTTCCCTGGTCAACCATTACCATGCCAACAGACATTTCCCTGGTCCATTTATTTCCTGATGAAGTCAGTCAAAACAGAGATGTCAGTGGAGTGGGTCTTTCTAAAACCAGACTGTAGTTCTGATAACAGTATTCTTGTCAGTATATTCATCCATCTATTCATAAATTACTTTTTCCAGCACCTTAGACAGGTCTGTTTTGCTGTCCTTCTTGTGGATAGGGGTCACTCTAGCATTGTCCATATACCACAAACCACCAGAGGTGCATTATTGCTATTAGAAACTGGTTACCAACTAAATTAGAACAGTAAAAACATGTGTTTTTGTCAATCTGCATTCAGGGCTCAAACCACCCAGTTTATAATTCCTAATAGATCACCTGTCTGAAAAGTACGACAAACTATGAGTTGTAGTAGCCTATTCAATTGGCCCAGCGTTGTCCAGGTTTGGCCGGTGTAGGCCGTGAATGTAAATAAATAATTTGTTGCCTAGTTAAATAAAGGTTAAATAAAGATAATTAAATAAAAGCTCAGCTATTGAGGCCAAAACAACCACTCAGTCAAGCTATTTGTGACTGTGATTTCAGTAGGTGCATGTCGTATGCATCAATACGTAACACTTACTGTTAAGAAAAACGTTTCTCCCACGTCCTATTACCACAGATAGAACAATGTGTTCATTATTAACGTCTCTGTTACTGTAGCTACTAGAGGTGTGTGGAGTAGTCAGACGAAACGAGGATCGTAACTGATATGGGCAATTTTCTGGAAACGATTATGATCCAAATCTTTTTTGTAATAATCTGTGATCGGAATAAACCTTCTTTTTTTCCGGGTGCCAGCAAGAATCTCTCAGTCATGTGCGTGATCTAAGTAAATCACCTGGCTAGTTTCCGTGTCTGTAAAGAGAAGGGCGGGCTGTAGATTGATTCTGCTGCTCTGATTGGTTAGAGTGAAGCTATAGTTCTTCCTCCGCTGGCTTCATCATTTCATCCTCTCTCTTTTCCTGGCATTTTTCTGGTCTGATCATATGATTATCATTTAGATTTCTGCTGCCTGCTACTATGATAAATTACGAATACGAGTATGTCCATGTCAGCACACCCCTAGTAGCTACTAGTGTGTCTTGTTGTTGATGAAGTAGTAGGCGACTTTCTCCTCCATGTCTGGGGTTCGTCCGCCACCCTGTGGTCGATGGTGGAATCACATGTTACGGAGATCAGAAAACAAGCGTGATGAAACTATTCCTACAACGTCTGGAACGCTACAAAACACCAGAAATAGTTGGTGTCATTCGGTTGGCTGTGTGTGCACGAACGTGATTTCAGCATTTTGGTACATCACTTACTTGTGTGTAATCAGACGGACAGTTAGACCAAAATTTCAACGGATATAGAATATCTACCATGTTGCATGATGGGAAAACAGTCGGACCGTGATATAATATAGTAAAACAAAGTGCATCGCTTTTCCACCGCTTTGTCCTCAACTGTATTCATAAATGTCATTAAACCCTGGTCGATATGATGTGGTATTATCAGTAGTAGAAATGGTAACCGCGAGTCAAACACCTTTGCCGTGGAATCGGTCGCCCTCTACCAACGTGTACAACTCATACTTACCTGGCAAGGGAGACACCGTGATCAAGAAGGCGGTTCACCCAGGGCGAGGCTCAGCCATTGCACTCCGGCTGTGCTGACCCCTGCGAATTTCTCAAATGTGGAAATCTCGATTGCATAATTTATGGTAGTGGGGGACTGCGTTCGCGCTCTCCCCTGATCTTCATGTTAAAAATAATGTATGAACACAGTAAAGCTGCCATGTGCTGACATTATAACCATGATTTTTATTAAGTTTTGTGATAAGGTTAATCAATATTTCAATTTTCTTACTTATCAGATGAAAGGTTTTAGAATATAGGATCTATTTAAAAGCTAACTAAGGCCTCAGAGATACATTGTGTCTTCTGAAAACCCCAATGTGTGTGATCTGTTATTGTAGCACTGCTGATTATGCCTGTCATGTCCTGATTATGTCAAGGAAAAGGTCATCTGGATTGAGGTCTTTTATTTGCTAGAGAATTAAGTCATTTATTGGACAGTTTGTAATTTAAACCCACAATAAACAGGCTGCATCACATCCGGCCGTGATTGGTAATCCCATAGGGCTGCGCACAATTGGCCCAGCGTCGTCAGGGTTGGTCAGGGTAGGCCGTCATTGTAAATAAGAATTTGTTCTTAACTGATTTGCAATATTTATTGACAACAATAGATTACTGCTCATTGTAACATATTGATCAAAATTAGGAGGGAGGAAATTGATTGAATGACTTGGATAATCACATTAGCTTTGACAGACATTTCCCTGGTCAACCATTACCATGACAACATACATTTCCCTGGTTAACCATTACCATGCCGCAGACATTTCCCTGGTCAACCATTACTATGCCGCAGACATTTCCCTGGTCAACCATTACCATACCGCAGACATTTCCCTGGTCAACCATTGCTATGCTGCAGACATTTCCCTGGTCAACCATTACCATGCCAACAGACATTTCCCTGGTCCATTTATTTCCTGATGAAGTCAGTCAAAACAGAGATGTCAGTGGAGTGGGTCTTTCTAAAACCAGACTGTAGTTCTGATAACAGTATTCTTGTCAGTATATTCATCCATCTATTCATAAATTACTTTTTCCAGCACCTTAGACAGGTCTGTTTTGCTGTCCTTCTTGTGGATAGGGGTCACTCTAGCATTGTCCATATACCACAAACCACCAGAGGTGCATTATTGCTATTAGAAACTGGTTACCAACTAAATTAGAACAGTAAAAACATGTGTTTTTGTCAATCTGCATTCAGGGCTCAAACCACCCAGTTTATAATTCCTAATAGATCACCTGTCTGAAAAGTACGACAAACTATGAGTTGTAGTAGCCTATTCAATTGGCCCAGCGTTGTCCAGGTTTGGCCGGTGTAGGCCGTGAATGTAAATAAATAATTTGTTGCCTAGTTAAATAAAGGTTAAATAAAGATAATTAAATAAAAGCTCAGCTATTGAGGCCAAAACAACCACTCAGTCAAGCTATTTGTGACTGTGATTTCAGTAGGTGCATGTCGTATGCATCAATACGTAACACTTACTGTTAAGAAAAACGTTTCTCCCACGTCCTATTACCACAGATAGAACAATGTGTTCATTATTAACGTCTCTGTTACTGTAGCTACTAGAGGTGTGTGGAGTAGTCAGACGAAACGAGGATCGTAACTGATATGGGCAATTTTCTGGAAACGATTATGATCCAAATCTTTTTTGTAATAATCTGTGATCGGAATAAACCTTCTTTTTTTCCGGGTGCCAGCAAGAATCTCTCAGTCATGTGCGTGATCTAAGTAAATCACCTGGCTAGTTTCCGTGTCTGTAAAGAGAAGGGCGGGCTGTAGATTGATTCTGCTGCTCTGATTGGTTAGAGTGAAGCTATAGTTCTTCCTCCGCTGGCTTCATCATTTCATCCTCTCTCTTTTCCTGGCATTTTTCTGGTCTGATCATATGATTATCATTTAGATTTCTGCTGCCTGCTACTATGATAAATTACGAATACGAGTATGTCCATGTCAGCACACCCCTAGTAGCTACTAGTGTGTCTTGTTGTTGATGAAGTAGTAGGCGACTTTCTCCTCCATGTCTGGGGTTCGTCCGCCACCCTGTGGTCGATGGTGGAATCACATGTTACGGAGATCAGAAAACAAGCGTGATGAAACTATTCCTACAACGTCTGGAACGCTACAAAACACCAGAAATAGTTGGTGTCATTCGGTTGGCTGTGTGTGCACGAACGTGATTTCAGCATTTTGGTACATCACTTACTTGTGTGTAATCAGACGGACAGTTAGACCAAAATTTCAACGGATATAGAATATCTACCATGTTGCATGATGGGAAAACAGTCGGACCGTGATATAATATAGTAAAACAAAGTGCATCGCTTTTCCACCGCTTTGTCCTCAACTGTATTCATAAATGTCATTAAACCCTGGTCGATATGATGTGGTATTATCAGTAGTAGAAATGGTAACCGCGAGTCAAACACCTTTGCCGTGGAATCGGTCGCCCTCTACCAACGTGTACAACTCATACTTACCTGGCAAGGGAGACACCGTGATCAAGAAGGCGGTTCACCCAGGGCGAGGCTCAGCCATTGCACTCCGGCTGTGCTGACCCCTGCGAATTTCTCAAATGTGGAAATCTCGATTGCATAATTTATGGTAGTGGGGGACTGCGTTCGCGCTCTCCCCTGATCTTCATGTTAAAAATAATGTATGAACACAGTAAAGCTGCCATGTGCTGACATTATAACCATGATTTTTATTAAGTTTTGTGATAAGGTTAATCAATATTTCAATTTTCTTACTTATCAGATGAAAGGTTTTAGAATATAGGATCTATTTAAAAGCTAACTAAGGCCTCAGAGATACATTGTGTCTTCTGAAAACCCCAATGTGTGTGATCTGTTATTGTAGCACTGCTGATTATGCCTGTCATGTCCTGATTATGTCAAGGAAAAGGTCATCTGGATTGAGGTCTTTTATTTGCTAGAGAATTAAGTCATTTATTGGACAGTTTGTAATTTAAACCCACAATAAACAGGCTGCATCACATCCGGCCGTGATTGGTAATCCCATAGGGCTGCGCACAATTGGCCCAGCGTCGTCAGGGTTGGTCAGGGTAGGCCGTCATTGTAAATAAGAATTTGTTCTTAACTGATTTGCAATATTTATTGACAACAATAGATTACTGCTCATTGTAACATATTGATCAAAATTAGGAGGGAGGAAATTGATTGAATGACTTGGATAATCACATTAGCTTTGACAGACATTTCCCTGGTCAACCATTACCATGACAACATACATTTCCCTGGTTAACCATTACCATGCCGCAGACATTTCCCTGGTCAACCATTACTATGCCGCAGACATTTCCCTGGTCAACCATTACCATACCGCAGACATTTCCCTGGTCAACCATTGCTATGCTGCAGACATTTCCCTGGTCAACCATTACCATGCCAACAGACATTTCCCTGGTCCATTTATTTCCTGATGAAGTCAGTCAAAACAGAGATGTCAGTGGAGTGGGTCTTTCTAAAACCAGACTGTAGTTCTGATAACAGTATTCTTGTCAGTATATTCATCCATCTATTCATAAATTACTTTTTCCAGCACCTTAGACAGGTCTGTTTTGCTGTCCTTCTTGTGGATAGGGGTCACTCTAGCATTGTCCATATACCACAAACCACCAGAGGTGCATTATTGCTATTAGAAACTGGTTACCAACTAAATTAGAACAGTAAAAACATGTGTTTTTGTCAATCTGCATTCAGGGCTCAAACCACCCAGTTTATAATTCCTAATAGATCACCTGTCTGAAAAGTACGACAAACTATGAGTTGTAGTAGCCTATTCAATTGGCCCAGCGTTGTCCAGGTTTGGCCGGTGTAGGCCGTGAATGTAAATAAATAATTTGTTGCCTAGTTAAATAAAGGTTAAATAAAGATAATTAAATAAAAGCTCAGCTATTGAGGCCAAAACAACCACTCAGTCAAGCTATTTGTGACTGTGATTTCAGTAGGTGCATGTCGTATGCATCAATACGTAACACTTACTGTTAAGAAAAACGTTTCTCCCACGTCCTATTACCACAGATAGAACAATGTGTTCATTATTAACGTCTCTGTTACTGTAGCTACTAGAGGTGTGTGGAGTAGTCAGACGAAACGAGGATCGTAACTGATATGGGCAATTTTCTGGAAACGATTATGATCCAAATCTTTTTTGTAATAATCTGTGATCGGAATAAACCTTCTTTTTTTCCGGGTGCCAGCAAGAATCTCTCAGTCATGTGCGTGATCTAAGTAAATCACCTGGCTAGTTTCCGTGTCTGTAAAGAGAAGGGCGGGCTGTAGATTGATTCTGCTGCTCTGATTGGTTAGAGTGAAGCTATAGTTCTTCCTCCGCTGGCTTCATCATTTCATCCTCTCTCTTTTCCTGGCATTTTTCTGGTCTGATCATATGATTATCATTTAGATTTCTGCTGCCTGCTACTATGATAAATTACGAATACGAGTATGTCCATGTCAGCACACCCCTAGTAGCTACTAGTGTGTCTTGTTGTTGATGAAGTAGTAGGCGACTTTCTCCTCCATGTCTGGGGTTCGTCCGCCACCCTGTGGTCGATGGTGGAATCACATGTTACGGAGATCAGAAAACAAGCGTGATGAAACTATTCCTACAACGTCTGGAACGCTACAAAACACCAGAAATAGTTGGTGTCATTCGGTTGGCTGTGTGTGCACGAACGTGATTTCAGCATTTTGGTACATCACTTACTTGTGTGTAATCAGACGGACAGTTAGACCAAAATTTCAACGGATATAGAATATCTACCATGTTGCATGATGGGAAAACAGTCGGACCGTGATATAATATAGTAAAACAAAGTGCATCGCTTTTCCACCGCTTTGTCCTCAACTGTATTCATAAATGTCATTAAACCCTGGTCGATATGATGTGGTATTATCAGTAGTAGAAATGGTAACCGCGAGTCAAACACCTTTGCCGTGGAATCGGTCGCCCTCTACCAACGTGTACAACTCATACTTACCTGGCAAGGGAGACACCGTGATCAAGAAGGCGGTTCACCCAGGGCGAGGCTCAGCCATTGCACTCCGGCTGTGCTGACCCCTGCGAATTTCTCAAATGTGGAAATCTCGATTGCATAATTTATGGTAGTGGGGGACTGCGTTCGCGCTCTCCCCTGATCTTCATGTTAAAAATAATGTATGAACACAGTAAAGCTGCCATGTGCTGACATTATAACCATGATTTTTATTAAGTTTTGTGATAAGGTTAATCAATATTTCAATTTTCTTACTTATCAGATGAAAGGTTTTAGAATATAGGATCTATTTAAAAGCTAACTAAGGCCTCAGAGATACATTGTGTCTTCTGAAAACCCCAATGTGTGTGATCTGTTATTGTAGCACTGCTGATTATGCCTGTCATGTCCTGATTATGTCAAGGAAAAGGTCATCTGGATTGAGGTCTTTTATTTGCTAGAGAATTAAGTCATTTATTGGACAGTTTGTAATTTAAACCCACAATAAACAGGCTGCATCACATCCGGCCGTGATTGGTAATCCCATAGGGCTGCGCACAATTGGCCCAGCGTCGTCAGGGTTGGTCAGGGTAGGCCGTCATTGTAAATAAGAATTTGTTCTTAACTGATTTGCAATATTTATTGACAACAATAGATTACTGCTCATTGTAACATATTGATCAAAATTAGGAGGGAGGAAATTGATTGAATGACTTGGATAATCACATTAGCTTTGACAGACATTTCCCTGGTCAACCATTACCATGACAACATACATTTCCCTGGTTAACCATTACCATGCCGCAGACATTTCCCTGGTCAACCATTACTATGCCGCAGACATTTCCCTGGTCAACCATTACCATACCGCAGACATTTCCCTGGTCAACCATTGCTATGCTGCAGACATTTCCCTGGTCAACCATTACCATGCCAACAGACATTTCCCTGGTCCATTTATTTCCTGATGAAGTCAGTCAAAACAGAGATGTCAGTGGAGTGGGTCTTTCTAAAACCAGACTGTAGTTCTGATAACAGTATTCTTGTCAGTATATTCATCCATCTATTCATAAATTACTTTTTCCAGCACCTTAGACAGGTCTGTTTTGCTGTCCTTCTTGTGGATAGGGGTCACTCTAGCATTGTCCATATACCACAAACCACCAGAGGTGCATTATTGCTATTAGAAACTGGTTACCAACTAAATTAGAACAGTAAAAACATGTGTTTTTGTCAATCTGCATTCAGGGCTCAAACCACCCAGTTTATAATTCCTAATAGATCACCTGTCTGAAAAGTACGACAAACTATGAGTTGTAGTAGCCTATTCAATTGGCCCAGCGTTGTCCAGGTTTGGCCGGTGTAGGCCGTGAATGTAAATAAATAATTTGTTGCCTAGTTAAATAAAGGTTAAATAAAGATAATTAAATAAAAGCTCAGCTATTGAGGCCAAAACAACCACTCAGTCAAGCTATTTGTGACTGTGATTTCAGTAGGTGCATGTCGTATGCATCAATACGTAACACTTACTGTTAAGAAAAACGTTTCTCCCACGTCCTATTACCACAGATAGAACAATGTGTTCATTATTAACGTCTCTGTTACTGTAGCTACTAGAGGTGTGTGGAGTAGTCAGACGAAACGAGGATCGTAACTGATATGGGCAATTTTCTGGAAACGATTATGATCCAAATCTTTTTTGTAATAATCTGTGATCGGAATAAACCTTCTTTTTTTCCGGGTGCCAGCAAGAATCTCTCAGTCATGTGCGTGATCTAAGTAAATCACCTGGCTAGTTTCCGTGTCTGTAAAGAGAAGGGCGGGCTGTAGATTGATTCTGCTGCTCTGATTGGTTAGAGTGAAGCTATAGTTCTTCCTCCGCTGGCTTCATCATTTCATCCTCTCTCTTTTCCTGGCATTTTTCTGGTCTGATCATATGATTATCATTTAGATTTCTGCTGCCTGCTACTATGATAAATTACGAATACGAGTATGTCCATGTCAGCACACCCCTAGTAGCTACTAGTGTGTCTTGTTGTTGATGAAGTAGTAGGCGACTTTCTCCTCCATGTCTGGGGTTCGTCCGCCACCCTGTGGTCGATGGTGGAATCACATGTTACGGAGATCAGAAAACAAGCGTGATGAAACTATTCCTACAACGTCTGGAACGCTACAAAACACCAGAAATAGTTGGTGTCATTCGGTTGGCTGTGTGTGCACGAACGTGATTTCAGCATTTTGGTACATCACTTACTTGTGTGTAATCAGACGGACAGTTAGACCAAAATTTCAACGGATATAGAATATCTACCATGTTGCATGATGGGAAAACAGTCGGACCGTGATATAATATAGTAAAACAAAGTGCATCGCTTTTCCACCGCTTTGTCCTCAACTGTATTCATAAATGTCATTAAACCCTGGTCGATATGATGTGGTATTATCAGTAGTAGAAATGGTAACCGCGAGTCAAACACCTTTGCCGTGGAATCGGTCGCCCTCTACCAACGTGTACAACTCATACTTACCTGGCAAGGGAGACACCGTGATCAAGAAGGCGGTTCACCCAGGGCGAGGCTCAGCCATTGCACTCCGGCTGTGCTGACCCCTGCGAATTTCTCAAATGTGGAAATCTCGATTGCATAATTTATGGTAGTGGGGGACTGCGTTCGCGCTCTCCCCTGATCTTCATGTTAAAAATAATGTATGAACACAGTAAAGCTGCCATGTGCTGACATTATAACCATGATTTTTATTAAGTTTTGTGATAAGGTTAATCAATATTTCAATTTTCTTACTTATCAGATGAAAGGTTTTAGAATATAGGATCTATTTAAAAGCTAACTAAGGCCTCAGAGATACATTGTGTCTTCTGAAAACCCCAATGTGTGTGATCTGTTATTGTAGCACTGCTGATTATGCCTGTCATGTCCTGATTATGTCAAGGAAAAGGTCATCTGGATTGAGGTCTTTTATTTGCTAGAGAATTAAGTCATTTATTGGACAGTTTGTAATTTAAACCCACAATAAACAGGCTGCATCACATCCGGCCGTGATTGGTAATCCCATAGGGCTGCGCACAATTGGCCCAGCGTCGTCAGGGTTGGTCAGGGTAGGCCGTCATTGTAAATAAGAATTTGTTCTTAACTGATTTGCAATATTTATTGACAACAATAGATTACTGCTCATTGTAACATATTGATCAAAATTAGGAGGGAGGAAATTGATTGAATGACTTGGATAATCACATTAGCTTTGACAGACATTTCCCTGGTCAACCATTACCATGACAACATACATTTCCCTGGTTAACCATTACCATGCCGCAGACATTTCCCTGGTCAACCATTACTATGCCGCAGACATTTCCCTGGTCAACCATTACCATACCGCAGACATTTCCCTGGTCAACCATTGCTATGCTGCAGACATTTCCCTGGTCAACCATTACCATGCCAACAGACATTTCCCTGGTCCATTTATTTCCTGATGAAGTCAGTCAAAACAGAGATGTCAGTGGAGTGGGTCTTTCTAAAACCAGACTGTAGTTCTGATAACAGTATTCTTGTCAGTATATTCATCCATCTATTCATAAATTACTTTTTCCAGCACCTTAGACAGGTCTGTTTTGCTGTCCTTCTTGTGGATAGGGGTCACTCTAGCATTGTCCATATACCACAAACCACCAGAGGTGCATTATTGCTATTAGAAACTGGTTACCAACTAAATTAGAACAGTAAAAACATGTGTTTTTGTCAATCTGCATTCAGGGCTCAAACCACCCAGTTTATAATTCCTAATAGATCACCTGTCTGAAAAGTACGACAAACTATGAGTTGTAGTAGCCTATTCAATTGGCCCAGCGTTGTCCAGGTTTGGCCGGTGTAGGCCGTGAATGTAAATAAATAATTTGTTGCCTAGTTAAATAAAGGTTAAATAAAGATAATTAAATAAAAGCTCAGCTATTGAGGCCAAAACAACCACTCAGTCAAGCTATTTGTGACTGTGATTTCAGTAGGTGCATGTCGTATGCATCAATACGTAACACTTACTGTTAAGAAAAACGTTTCTCCCACGTCCTATTACCACAGATAGAACAATGTGTTCATTATTAACGTCTCTGTTACTGTAGCTACTAGAGGTGTGTGGAGTAGTCAGACGAAACGAGGATCGTAACTGATATGGGCAATTTTCTGGAAACGATTATGATCCAAATCTTTTTTGTAATAATCTGTGATCGGAATAAACCTTCTTTTTTTCCGGGTGCCAGCAAGAATCTCTCAGTCATGTGCGTGATCTAAGTAAATCACCTGGCTAGTTTCCGTGTCTGTAAAGAGAAGGGCGGGCTGTAGATTGATTCTGCTGCTCTGATTGGTTAGAGTGAAGCTATAGTTCTTCCTCCGCTGGCTTCATCATTTCATCCTCTCTCTTTTCCTGGCATTTTTCTGGTCTGATCATATGATTATCATTTAGATTTCTGCTGCCTGCTACTATGATAAATTACGAATACGAGTATGTCCATGTCAGCACACCCCTAGTAGCTACTAGTGTGTCTTGTTGTTGATGAAGTAGTAGGCGACTTTCTCCTCCATGTCTGGGGTTCGTCCGCCACCCTGTGGTCGATGGTGGAATCACATGTTACGGAGATCAGAAAACAAGCGTGATGAAACTATTCCTACAACGTCTGGAACGCTACAAAACACCAGAAATAGTTGGTGTCATTCGGTTGGCTGTGTGTGCACGAACGTGATTTCAGCATTTTGGTACATCACTTACTTGTGTGTAATCAGACGGACAGTTAGACCAAAATTTCAACGGATATAGAATATCTACCATGTTGCATGATGGGAAAACAGTCGGACCGTGATATAATATAGTAAAACAAAGTGCATCGCTTTTCCACCGCTTTGTCCTCAACTGTATTCATAAATGTCATTAAACCCTGGTCGATATGATGTGGTATTATCAGTAGTAGAAATGGTAACCGCGAGTCAAACACCTTTGCCGTGGAATCGGTCGCCCTCTACCAACGTGTACAACTCATACTTACCTGGCAAGGGAGACACCGTGATCAAGAAGGCGGTTCACCCAGGGCGAGGCTCAGCCATTGCACTCCGGCTGTGCTGACCCCTGCGAATTTCTCAAATGTGGAAATCTCGATTGCATAATTTATGGTAGTGGGGGACTGCGTTCGCGCTCTCCCCTGATCTTCATGTTAAAAATAATGTATGAACACAGTAAAGCTGCCATGTGCTGACATTATAACCATGATTTTTATTAAGTTTTGTGATAAGGTTAATCAATATTTCAATTTTCTTACTTATCAGATGAAAGGTTTTAGAATATAGGATCTATTTAAAAGCTAACTAAGGCCTCAGAGATACATTGTGTCTTCTGAAAACCCCAATGTGTGTGATCTGTTATTGTAGCACTGCTGATTATGCCTGTCATGTCCTGATTATGTCAAGGAAAAGGTCATCTGGATTGAGGTCTTTTATTTGCTAGAGAATTAAGTCATTTATTGGACAGTTTGTAATTTAAACCCACAATAAACAGGCTGCATCACATCCGGCCGTGATTGGTAATCCCATAGGGCTGCGCACAATTGGCCCAGCGTCGTCAGGGTTGGTCAGGGTAGGCCGTCATTGTAAATAAGAATTTGTTCTTAACTGATTTGCAATATTTATTGACAACAATAGATTACTGCTCATTGTAACATATTGATCAAAATTAGGAGGGAGGAAATTGATTGAATGACTTGGATAATCACATTAGCTTTGACAGACATTTCCCTGGTCAACCATTACCATGACAACATACATTTCCCTGGTTAACCATTACCATGCCGCAGACATTTCCCTGGTCAACCATTACTATGCCGCAGACATTTCCCTGGTCAACCATTACCATACCGCAGACATTTCCCTGGTCAACCATTGCTATGCTGCAGACATTTCCCTGGTCAACCATTACCATGCCAACAGACATTTCCCTGGTCCATTTATTTCCTGATGAAGTCAGTCAAAACAGAGATGTCAGTGGAGTGGGTCTTTCTAAAACCAGACTGTAGTTCTGATAACAGTATTCTTGTCAGTATATTCATCCATCTATTCATAAATTACTTTTTCCAGCACCTTAGACAGGTCTGTTTTGCTGTCCTTCTTGTGGATAGGGGTCACTCTAGCATTGTCCATATACCACAAACCACCAGAGGTGCATTATTGCTATTAGAAACTGGTTACCAACTAAATTAGAACAGTAAAAACATGTGTTTTTGTCAATCTGCATTCAGGGCTCAAACCACCCAGTTTATAATTCCTAATAGATCACCTGTCTGAAAAGTACGACAAACTATGAGTTGTAGTAGCCTATTCAATTGGCCCAGCGTTGTCCAGGTTTGGCCGGTGTAGGCCGTGAATGTAAATAAATAATTTGTTGCCTAGTTAAATAAAGGTTAAATAAAGATAATTAAATAAAAGCTCAGCTATTGAGGCCAAAACAACCACTCAGTCAAGCTATTTGTGACTGTGATTTCAGTAGGTGCATGTCGTATGCATCAATACGTAACACTTACTGTTAAGAAAAACGTTTCTCCCACGTCCTATTACCACAGATAGAACAATGTGTTCATTATTAACGTCTCTGTTACTGTAGCTACTAGAGGTGTGTGGAGTAGTCAGACGAAACGAGGATCGTAACTGATATGGGCAATTTTCTGGAAACGATTATGATCCAAATCTTTTTTGTAATAATCTGTGATCGGAATAAACCTTCTTTTTTTCCGGGTGCCAGCAAGAATCTCTCAGTCATGTGCGTGATCTAAGTAAATCACCTGGCTAGTTTCCGTGTCTGTAAAGAGAAGGGCGGGCTGTAGATTGATTCTGCTGCTCTGATTGGTTAGAGTGAAGCTATAGTTCTTCCTCCGCTGGCTTCATCATTTCATCCTCTCTCTTTTCCTGGCATTTTTCTGGTCTGATCATATGATTATCATTTAGATTTCTGCTGCCTGCTACTATGATAAATTACGAATACGAGTATGTCCATGTCAGCACACCCCTAGTAGCTACTAGTGTGTCTTGTTGTTGATGAAGTAGTAGGCGACTTTCTCCTCCATGTCTGGGGTTCGTCCGCCACCCTGTGGTCGATGGTGGAATCACATGTTACGGAGATCAGAAAACAAGCGTGATGAAACTATTCCTACAACGTCTGGAACGCTACAAAACACCAGAAATAGTTGGTGTCATTCGGTTGGCTGTGTGTGCACGAACGTGATTTCAGCATTTTGGTACATCACTTACTTGTGTGTAATCAGACGGACAGTTAGACCAAAATTTCAACGGATATAGAATATCTACCATGTTGCATGATGGGAAAACAGTCGGACCGTGATATAATATAGTAAAACAAAGTGCATCGCTTTTCCACCGCTTTGTCCTCAACTGTATTCATAAATGTCATTAAACCCTGGTCGATATGATGTGGTATTATCAGTAGTAGAAATGGTAACCGCGAGTCAAACACCTTTGCCGTGGAATCGGTCGCCCTCTACCAACGTGTACAACTCATACTTACCTGGCAAGGGAGACACCGTGATCAAGAAGGCGGTTCACCCAGGGCGAGGCTCAGCCATTGCACTCCGGCTGTGCTGACCCCTGCGAATTTCTCAAATGTGGAAATCTCGATTGCATAATTTATGGTAGTGGGGGACTGCGTTCGCGCTCTCCCCTGATCTTCATGTTAAAAATAATGTATGAACACAGTAAAGCTGCCATGTGCTGACATTATAACCATGATTTTTATTAAGTTTTGTGATAAGGTTAATCAATATTTCAATTTTCTTACTTATCAGATGAAAGGTTTTAGAATATAGGATCTATTTAAAAGCTAAGGCCTCAGAGATACATTGTGTCTTCTGAAAACCCCAATGTGTGTGATCTGTTATTGTAGCACTGCTGATTATGCCTGTCATGTCCTGATTATGTCAAGGAAAAGGTCATCTGGATTGAGGTCTTTTATTTGCTAGAGAATTAAGTCATTTATTGGACAGTTTGTAATTTAAACCCACAATAAACAGGCTGCATCACATCCGGCCGTGATTGGTAATCCCATAGGGCTGCGCACAATTGGCCCAGCGTCGTCAGGGTTGGTCAGGGTAGGCCGTCATTGTAAATAAGAATTTGTTCTTAACTGATTTGCAATATTTATTGACAACAATAGATTACTGCTCATTGTAACATATTGATCAAAATTAGGAGGGAGGAAATTGATTGAATGACTTGGATAATCACATTAGCTTTGACAGACATTTCCCTGGTCAACCATTACCATGACAACATACATTTCCCTGGTTAACCATTACCATGCCGCAGACATTTCCCTGGTCAACCATTACTATGCCGCAGACATTTCCCTGGTCAACCATTACCATACCGCAGACATTTCCCTGGTCAACCATTGCTATGCTGCAGACATTTCCCTGGTCAACCATTACCATGCCAACAGACATTTCCCTGGTCCATTTATTTCCTGATGAAGTCAGTCAAAACAGAGATGTCAGTGGAGTGGGTCTTTCTAAAACCAGACTGTAGTTCTGATAACAGTATTCTTGTCAGTATATTCATCCATCTATTCATAAATTACTTTTTCCAGCACCTTAGACAGGTCTGTTTTGCTGTCCTTCTTGTGGATAGGGGTCACTCTAGCATTGTCCATATACCACAAACCACCAGAGGTGCATTATTGCTATTAGAAACTGGTTACCAACTAAATTAGAACAGTAAAAACATGTGTTTTTGTCAATCTGCATTCAGGGCTCAAACCACCCAGTTTATAATTCCTAATAGATCACCTGTCTGAAAAGTACGACAAACTATGAGTTGTAGTAGCCTATTCAATTGGCCCAGCGTTGTCCAGGTTTGGCCGGTGTAGGCCGTGAATGTAAATAAATAATTTGTTGCCTAGTTAAATAAAGGTTAAATAAAGATAATTAAATAAAAGCTCAGCTATTGAGGCCAAAACAACCACTCAGTCAAGCTATTTGTGACTGTGATTTCAGTAGGTGCATGTCGTATGCATCAATACGTAACACTTACTGTTAAGAAAAACGTTTCTCCCACGTCCTATTACCACAGATAGAACAATGTGTTCATTATTAACGTCTCTGTTACTGTAGCTACTAGAGGTGTGTGGAGTAGTCAGACGAAACGAGGATCGTAACTGATATGGGCAATTTTCTGGAAACGATTATGATCCAAATCTTTTTTGTAATAATCTGTGATCGGAATAAACCTTCTTTTTTTCCGGGTGCCAGCAAGAATCTCTCAGTCATGTGCGTGATCTAAGTAAATCACCTGGCTAGTTTCCGTGTCTGTAAAGAGAAGGGCGGGCTGTAGATTGATTCTGCTGCTCTGATTGGTTAGAGTGAAGCTATAGTTCTTCCTCCGCTGGATTCATCATTTCATCCTCTCTCTTTTCCTGGCATTTTTCTGGTCTGATCATATGATTATCATTTAGATTTCTGCTGCCTGCTACTATGATAAATTACGAATACGAGTATGTCCATGTCAGCACACCCCTAGTAGCTACTAGTGTGTCTTGTTGTTGATGAAGTAGTAGGCGACTTTCTCCTCCATGTCTGGGGTTCGTCCGCCACCCTGTGGTCGATGGTGGAATCACATGTTACGGAGATCAGAAAACAAGCGTGATGAAACTATTCCTACAACGTCTGGAACGCTACAAAACACCAGAAATAGTTGGTGTCATTCGGTTGGCTGTGTGTGCACGAACGTGATTTCAGCATTTTGGTACATCACTTACTTGTGTGTAATCAGACGGACAGTTAGACCAAAATTTCAACGGATATAGAATATCTACCATGTTGCATGATGGGAAAACAGTCGGACCGTGATATAATATAGTAAAACAAAGTGCATCGCTTTTCCACCGCTTTGTCCTCAACTGTATTCATAAATGTCATTAAACCCTGGTCGATATGATGTGGTATTATCAGTAGTAGAAATGGTAACCGCGAGTCAAACACCTTTGCCGTGGAATCGGTCGCCCTCTACCAACGTGTACAACTCATACTTACCTGGCAAGGGAGACACCGTGATCAAGAAGGCGGTTCACCCAGGGCGAGGCTCAGCCATTGCACTCCGGCTGTGCTGACCCCTGCGAATTTCTCAAATGTGGAAATCTCGATTGCATAATTTATGGTAGTGGGGGACTGCGTTCGCGCTCTCCCCTGATCTTCATGTTAAAAATAATGTATGAACACAGTAAAGCTGCCATGTGCTGACATTATAACCATGATTTTTATTAAGTTTTGTGATAAGGTTAATCAATATTTCAATTTTCTTACTTATCAGATGAAAGGTTTTAGAATATAGGATCTATTTAAAAGCTAACTAAGGCCTCAGAGATACATTGTGTCTTCTGAAAACCCCAATGTGTGTGATCTGTTATTGTAGCACTGCTGATTATGCCTGTCATGTCCTGATTATGTCAAGGAAAAGGTCATCTGGATTGAGGTCTTTTATTTGCTAGAGAATTAAGTCATTTATTGGACAGTTTGTAATTTAAACCCACAATAAACAGGCTGCATCACATCCGGCCGTGATTGGTAATCCCATAGGGCTGCGCACAATTGGCCCAGCGTCGTCAGGGTTGGTCAGGGTAGGCCGTCATTGTAAATAAGAATTTGTTCTTAACTGATTTGCAATATTTATTGACAACAATAGATTACTGCTCATTGTAACATATTGATCAAAATTAGGAGGGAGGAAATTGATTGAATGACTTGGATAATCACATTAGCTTTGACAGACATTTCCCTGGTCAACCATTACCATGACAACATACATTTCCCTGGTTAACCATTACCATGCCGCAGACATTTCCCTGGTCAACCATTACTATGCCGCAGACATTTCCCTGGTCAACCATTACCATACCGCAGACATTTCCCTGGTCAACCATTGCTATGCTGCAGACATTTCCCTGGTCAACCATTACCATGCCAACAGACATTTCCCTGGTCCATTTATTTCCTGATGAAGTCAGTCAAAACAGAGATGTCAGTGGAGTGGGTCTTTCTAAAACCAGACTGTAGTTCTGATAACAGTATTCTTGTCAGTATATTCATCCATCTATTCATAAATTACTTTTTCCAGCACCTTAGACAGGTCTGTTTTGCTGTCCTTCTTGTGGATAGGGGTCACTCTAGCATTGTCCATATACCACAAACCACCAGAGGTGCATTATTGCTATTAGAAACTGGTTACCAACTAAATTAGAACAGTAAAAACATGTGTTTTTGTCAATCTGCATTCAGGGCTCAAACCACCCAGTTTATAATTCCTAATAGATCACCTGTCTGAAAAGTACGACAAACTATGAGTTGTAGTAGCCTATTCAATTGGCCCAGCGTTGTCCAGGTTTGGCCGGTGTAGGCCGTGAATGTAAATAAATAATTTGTTGCCTAGTTAAATAAAGGTTAAATAAAGATAATTAAATAAAAGCTCAGCTATTGAGGCCAAAACAACCACTCAGTCAAGCTATTTGTGACTGTGATTTCAGTAGGTGCATGTCGTATGCATCAATACGTAACACTTACTGTTAAGAAAAACGTTTCTCCCACGTCCTATTACCACAGATAGAACAATGTGTTCATTATTAACGTCTCTGTTACTGTAGCTACTAGAGGTGTGTGGAGTAGTCAGACGAAACGAGGATCGTAACTGATATGGGCAATTTTCTGGAAACGATTATGATCCAAATCTTTTTTGTAATAATCTGTGATCGGAATAAACCTTCTTTTTTTCCGGGTGCCAGCAAGAATCTCTCAGTCATGTGCGTGATCTAAGTAAATCACCTGGCTAGTTTCCGTGTCTGTAAAGAGAAGGGCGGGCTGTAGATTGATTCTGCTGCTCTGATTGGTTAGAGTGAAGCTATAGTTCTTCCTCCGCTGGCTTCATCATTTCATCCTCTCTCTTTTCCTGGCATTTTTCTGGTCTGATCATATGATTATCATTTAGATTTCTGCTGCCTGCTACTATGATAAATTACGAATACGAGTATGTCCATGTCAGCACACCCCTAGTAGCTACTAGTGTGTCTTGTTGTTGATGAAGTAGTAGGCGACTTTCTCCTCCATGTCTGGGGTTCGTCCGCCACCCTGTGGTCGATGGTGGAATCACATGTTACGGAGATCAGAAAACAAGCGTGATGAAACTATTCCTACAACGTCTGGAACGCTACAAAACACCAGAAATAGTTGGTGTCATTCGGTTGGCTGTGTGTGCACGAACGTGATTTCAGCATTTTGGTACATCACTTACTTGTGTGTAATCAGACGGACAGTTAGACCAAAATTTCAACGGATATAGAATATCTACCATGTTGCATGATGGGAAAACAGTCGGACCGTGATATAATATAGTAAAACAAAGTGCATCGCTTTTCCACCGCTTTGTCCTCAACTGTATTCATAAATGTCATTAAACCCTGGTCGATATGATGTGGTATTATCAGTAGTAGAAAT
Organism: Salvelinus fontinalis; assembly: GCF_029448725.1. NCBI lineage: Eukaryota > Metazoa > Chordata > Actinopteri > Salmoniformes > Salmonidae > Salvelinus > Salvelinus fontinalis. Next base: position 21,623 of record NW_026600265.1, read on the forward strand.
GGTAACCGCGAGTCAAACACCTTTGCCGTGGAATCGGTCGCCCTCTACCAACGTGTACAACTCATACTTACCTGGCAAGGGAGACACCGTGATCAAGAAGGCGGTTCACCCAGGGCGAGGCTCAGCCATTGCACTCCGGCTGTGCTGACCCCTGCGAATTTCTCAAATGTGGAAATCTCGATTGCATAATTTATGGTAGTGGGGGACTGCGTTCGCGCTCTCCCCTGATCTTCATGTTAAAAATAATGCATGAAAAGAGTGAAGCTCTCATGTTATGACATTTTAACTCTTGAGTTCTGATGAGTTTCGTATTGAGAAGGAGATTTATCAACATTTCCATTTTCTTATCAGATGAATGGTTTTAGAATATAGGATCTAACTAAGGCCTCAGAGATACTTTTTGTCTTCTGAAAACCCCAATGTGTGTGATCTGTTATTGTACCACTGGTGATTATGCCTGTCATGTCCTGATTATGTCAAGGAAAAGGTGTGAATGGATCATTTTGCGCCCTCAGACGTCATCTGGATTGAGGTCTTTTATTTGCTAGATAATTAAGTCATTTATAGGACAGTTTGTCATTTAAAACCACAATTAACAGGCTGCATCACATCCGGCCGTGATTGGTAATCCCATAGGGCGGCGCACAATTGTCCCAGCGTCGTCCGGGGTAGGCCGTCATTGTAAATAAGAATTTGTTCTTAACTGATTTGCCTAGTTAAATATATACAGGTAAATAACAAAAAATAAAACAACAACAATAGATTACTGCTCATAGTAACATAATGATCAAAATTAGGAGGGAGGAAATTGTTTGAATGACTTGGATAATCACATTAGCTTTGAACGTGTCCCTGAAGTTGAAATGTCCAGAATACAGATTTAGAACATTAACTTGGTCTGCTTTGATTTCACATCGTCTGAAATGGAACCGGTCTATATCACCGAGGCTCATCAACTTTGTATATTTGTATATAGATCTTCATGTTAAAAATAATGTGTGATTTAGCTTTAACCGTGTGGTGGTCTGAGTGTGTTCTCTGAGTTGTATTTACTTTCGTGTCTAAAAGGACAGTTGTCAGCATTTCCCTTCTCTTCGTCATCAGATGAGCGGTTTTAGAATGTAGGATTTATTTTTAAGGCCTGAAAGCTACATTTTGTCTTCTGAAAACCCCAATGTTTCAGATCTGTTATTGTAGCACTGGTGATTATGCCTGTCAATGCAACCACACGTTGATAAAGCATTTACAATCATGGAGCATGACACAAAAATATGTTTGAAAACCTATTTCTATTGTAGTCCTCTTAAATGTTTTTCTAAACATAGTAGGCCTCGGCTCCACACAACACAAATCAAAGGACAGGAGGACATCGTCATAGCTTAGAGCCTTACATACTGACATGGAAAATAAACCATTCTATTGCTCCATCATTATGTAACAGTATAGCTTCCGTCCCTCTCCTCGCCCCTACCTGGGATCGAACCAGGGACCCTCTGCACACACCGACAACAGCCCGCTCGCCCGACACACTGTGGCCCAGACCACCTCCTCCGCACACAACTCTCTCTCTCCGCTCACAGTGGCGGCAGGCGTCTACAGTACAGGTCCGACAGGACATGGCGTTGGAGTGGCGTGCCCCTGCCTTGTGCACCACTGTGAAGTCGTATGGCTGAAGCTCCTCCAACCAGCGAGCCACCTGCCCCTCTGGCTCTCTGAAAGACATGAGGAGGAGCCGGGTGACACAGTAGCTGCGCTCATGTTTGTTGAATGTTTTTCTGAAGTACGCCACCACTCTCACCCCCTCTGGCCCCATCTGGGCCACCACTCTCTCCCCTTCTGACCCCATCTGGGCCACCACTCTCTCCCCCTCTGACCCCATCTGGGCCACCACTCTCTCCCCATCTGGGCCACCACTCTCTCCCCCTCTGGCCCCATCTGGGCCACCACTCTCTCCCCCTCTGGCCAAATCTGGACCAGCACCCCACCCATGCCCACGTTGCTCGCATCTGTGTCCAGGATTAAGGGCAAGGTGAGGTCAGGGGGGAGGGGGTTGAGCATGGGGGCCTCAATCAGTGCACGTTTGAGGGTGTTGAAGGCCACCTCGCACTCCACTGTCCAAGTGAAGTCCTCCTCACACTCCACTGTCCAAGTGAAGGCCTCCTCACACTCCACTGTCCAAGTGAAGTCCTCCTCACACTCCACTGTCCAAGTGAAGGCCTCCTCACACTCCACTGTCCAAGTGAAGTCCTCCTCACACTCCACTGTCCAAGTGAAGTCCTCCTCACACTCCACTGTCCAAGTGAAGGCCTCCTCACATTCCACTGTCCAAGTGAAGGCCTCCTCACACTCCACTGTCCAAGTGAAGGCCTCCTCACACTCCACTGTCCAAGTGAAGGCCTTGTCCTTCGGCAGCAGGTGGTTTAGGGGAGCAGCGACGCTTGAGAAGCCCTTACAAACCTCCTGTAGTACGAGGCCAGGCCCAGGAAGCTTTTCAGCTGATGCTGATCGGTGGGGGTGGGCCAGTCTCGGACAGCCCCCACCTTGTCCTCCATTGTGCTGATACCCTCCTCCCCCACTTGGTGGCCCAAGAAGGACACCTCTCTCCTCATGAAGTGGCACTTCTCGGGGTGGAGCTTCTGGTCTGCAGCAGCCACCCTCCATCACACGCCGCAGCGCCCGGAGGCTGATTGGAAGGAGCTGCCATGGGCCATGACTTTTAATGCTGTTAACAAATGTCAACGCTATAATATTATTTGTGATATACATACGATTGACTTTATTGCTTTTTTTCATACTGTTAAACAACATTCTAAGTCTGCTAATATTTCCTCATAAAATGTTACAAATTTCAGTTTTTTTTTAAATCACAATCATGATTTCTGGACTTTTATTTTGAAGGAATATCGCCGAGGTCACGGGCCTTATTCTTGCTAGGTCTTCTTACTGGCAGAACGGAGGTGAAGTGAAGTAACGACACCATTGAGCTATAATAATAAGAGACCCTTTCCTCTGCTTCCTTATAAATGGACTTCCTGTTTCAACACAGTGGGCGGATTCAACACCTATAGGTTCATTTGTTGATATTTATGTCATGTAAAGTCTTCATACACTTAATACCAGTATTCAGCCTATAAATTAAGATTCTATCTATTAAATGTGCAATTAAATTAATTAATTTAATGATTTGATTTATTTAGGTGATGTTTTGCAGTGCTACCAGCAGAGGGCAGTGTGACACAGCAACTAGGTCTGGCTGAAAGACCCTAGACCAGTGGTTCCCAACCTGTGGTCGCTGGGGGTGGTGCAGGTAGTCTGCAATTATTTAGAGATTGTAGTATTTTATTATTCAAAAATAATAACAGGAGTATTAATGTTAATTTTACATTCCTTTTCACAATGCAAATAGTTTCTAATAATAATAGACCTTTACAGGCCTTGTTACATTCACATGTATTGATAGGATTTGACCATCAATATATTTGATGTGAAAAAAAATCAGCGACTCCGTGAATGGTGGTCGTCAAGAGCTTTTGACGATGATTTGATGGTCTCCAGAATGGGAAAGGTTGGGAACCGCTGAGCTAGACAGTCACATCTGTGAGGTAACATGACAGGATGGGAACCGCTGAGATAGACAGTCACATCTGTGAGGTAACATGACAGGATGGGAACCGCTGAGCTAGTCAGTCACATCTGTGTGGTAACATGATAGGATGGGAACCACTGAGATAGACAGTCACATCTGTGAGGTAACATGACAGGATGGGAACCGCTGAGATAGACAGTCACATCTGTGTGGTAACATGACAGGATGGGAACTGCTGAGCTAGACAGTCACATCTGTGTGGTAACATGATAGGATGGGAACCGCTGAGATAGACAGTCACATCTGTGTGGTAACATGATAGGATCCGCTGAGATAGACAGTCACATCTGTGAGGTAACATGATAGGATGGGAACCGCTGAGATAGACAGTCACATCTGTGTGGTAACATGATAGGATGGGAACTGCTGAGCTAGTCAGTCACATCTGTAAGGTAACATGATAGGATGGGTAACCAATGATATACAATGATTCTGCAAACCCAAAACAGACTGATTATTATGTATAGTATTTGACGTTACATTGAACTAATCACAGTAATCAGAGACCAACTCACATACACAGATAGACCCATACAGACAGACACACACACAGTATATACAAAGACACACACACACACACACACACACACACACACACACACACACAGTATATACACACAAAACGCATTCCTTTTAATTGACATGTACTCCATGTATTTGACAGGGATACTGGACATCAATAAATCCTTCTGTAAATGTACCAGATTTTTCCACATAGACACACTCTATGTGTTGTAATCAAATCAACTATAGGTCTGTGCACTGAGCTTGTCTGATGCTTTAAGCGCACTGTTCAATAAAACAATTAAGACACTAATGACTCAAGAGGGAGCCAGAGATCAAGATAATCAGAAGAAAAGCTGTCATCAAGGAGAAGATTGGCTACTTTGAAGAATCTAAAATCTAAAACATATTTTGATTTGTTTAACACTTTTTCGGTTACTACATGATTCCATATGTGTTATTTCATAGTTTTGTCTTCACTACTATTCTACAATGTAGAAAATAGCAAAAAATAAAGAAAAACTGACTAACTAAATGACTAACGTTTGACTGGGACTGTATATAATTCATATTTACAAGACATACAGTACCAATCAAAGTACTCTCTCTCTCCATCAGTGCTCTCCCTACTTTTAACCTACTTCTGTCATTTCTCAATCTCTTTTTACTGTTAAACACTCAGCCTTGAGTCTCTGTCTGTCCCAAATGGTAATCTATTCCCTATGTAGGGCACTACTTTAGACCAGGACCCTATTCCCTATGTAGTGCACTACTTTTGACCAGGGCCCTATTCCCTATGTAGGGCACTACTTTAGACCAGGCCCCTATTCCCTATGTAGTGCACTACTTTTGACCAGGGCCCTATTCCCTATGTAGGGCACTACTTTTGACCAGGGCCCTATTCCCTATGTAGGGCACTACTTTTGACCAGGGCTCTATTCCCTATATAGTGCACTACTTTAGACCAGGGCTCTATTCCCTATATAGTGCACTACTTTAGACCAGGGCCCTATTCCCTATATAGTGCACTACTTTAGACCAGGGCCCTATTCCCTATCTAGTGCACTACTTTAGACCAGGGCCCTATTCCCTATATAGTGCACTACTTTAGACCAGGGCCCTATTCCCTATCTAGTGCACTACTTTAGACCAGGACCCTATTCCCTATATAGTGCACTACTTTTGACCAGGGCCCTATTCCCTATGTAGGGCACTACTTTTGACCAGGGCCCTATTCCCTATGTAGGGCACTACTTTTGACCAGGGCTCTATTCCCTATATAGTGCACTACTTTAGACCAGGGCTCTATTCCCTATATAGTGCACTACTTTAGACCAGGGCCCTATTCCCTATATAGTGCACTACTTTAGACCAGGGCCCTATTCCCTATCTAGTGCACTACTTTAGACCAGGGCCCTATTCCCTATATAGTGCACTACTTTAGACCAGGGCCCTATTCCCTATCTAGTGCACTACTTTAGACCAGGACCCTATTCCCTATATAGTGCACTACTTTAGACCACGGCCCTATTCCCTATGTAGGGCACTACTTTAGACCTAAAACGCATAAGTCTCGTCAATAACAACGACGAGACAGCCTACAGACAGACAAGAAGCGCAGTGTCTAACAGCGATGTGCAGTGGAATCAACCTGGCGCTGAAATTAAAGGACGTCATAGAGGATTTTAGGAATGTTTTATTTGTTCTATGTGACTGTTATACTGTATACCTCTGTGTGCTATGTAGGCCTACTATATGTGAGAGAGCTACAAAGAATAATTCAAATGTATTACTTTTAAGAGGTACTTGCAAATGGCAAATATACTACTTGAATAAAATGGATTAAACTACTTGAATAAAACTTAGAAAAGCTTCTGATTGAGTTTGGAACTGTCAGATAATTTCTGTACCATAGAAATATAACGATAGTAAAATGTATATTGAAACAGGCAGGGAGCAGGCCTCGAACCCTCAACCTTGTAGCCCGAAGTCCAGCGCGCTATTGACTGTGCCACAAAAGTATGCTCAAGCGGAAGAGTCGCTATCCGCGCTTATAAACCCAGGGTCGTTACACTATATAATGATATTGTGTACGTACGATGATATTATGATATTTAAGAAAAGGGGACAGAGGGACATGGTTATGCTCGTTGGATTAGTCTGCTGGTTTGACGCTCAAAAAGCGGCTTCACTCCGAGGAGCTGCTGTAGTGTTGCCGGTGCGGGGAAGATAGGCTGGGCTCTGAGGACGATGGCAGTCAGAGGCAGGAACACGGCTGCGTTACGACACCAGTCAAATCGATGAGCAGCTCTACTATCTCGGTTGTAGCTCGGCGGACGAGAGTCTTTCACATGAGAACATCCAACCACGGCTGTTTTATCCAACCAGGGCTGAATTGTCCGACAAATGTCAAGTCAGTCACTATAAAACCAAGCTGTACTGGATAGAAAATAGTACACAGTCAGTTATCCTACCCGGGCGAAGCATACCACTAATCTACTGGAGAAATGTATGTCTCACTTTTGTAAGTGAATGGAAATACAAGTCACTATAAAACAAGCACTGCCTCTCTACTCACTGACACTCTGAGCTGTAAAACGAAACCAGAAGGGAGCTGCCAGCCGCCATCATCATCAGAACAAATCAGCCAGAAATCAGAAACACTCCGATTGACTGCTGCTAAGGCTTGAACACTGCCAGAGAGAACTGCCTTGATTATGAAGGGGAAAGGTGTAATGACTGTTTTCCTACTTGCACTTGTTGCAAAATCCTCCGTGTCTCTTCCTATCACTATAACAGTGATGTTGAATCAACCAGTTACACCGCCCTGCTCTGGATCATGCCATGGTGACAGAAATAAGACGGGAAGGAAAGAACCATAGAATAAATGGAACATTCTGCTATCACTCCGTGGATCCAAGACCAAGAAAACACATCCCATCAGGAAAAACCACTGGCATGTCACGCTCTGCTCTGCCGTCGCTGCCAGCCACCAGCATGACTGATACACACTTCATCCGCGTCTCTCTACTTGGCACTGTGTGATAGTCTCGGCTCCCATTGACAACTTCACCCCTTACACACCGGCATAGCCACGCTCTGCTCTGTCGTCGCTGCCAGCCACCAGCATGACTGATACACACTTCATCGGCGTCTCTCTACTGGCACTGTGCGATAGTCTCGGCTCCCATTGACAACTTCACCCCTTACACACTGGCATGTCACGCTCTGCTCTGTCGTCGCTGCCAGCCACCAGCATGACTGATACACACTTCATCGGCGTCTCTCTACTGGCACTGTGTGATAGTCTCGGCTCCCATTTACACACCGGCATAGCTGAGGGGGGAGAGAGATTCGGAAGAAATGCTGAGCTCCGCTGCAGCCCCGCCCACTGAAATCCTACGAGGCCGCCTTCAATTGACACGCCACATTGCCTCAACCAATGGTTGTGTGCCATGTCACTGACAATAATAAAATACATCTTTCATGCAGAACTCTCCGTCTTCAGTCTTTCAAATAATATGTTTAGATATTAAGGAGGCTGTATGTTTGTATTATCACAGCACTATAATAAAAAGGGTTCCTCAGAATCCATTGTGAGACTAAAAACGTCATAAGTCTCGTCAATAACAACGACGAGACAGCCCATAGACAGACACTAAGCGCAGTGTCTAACAGCGATGTGCAGTGGAATCAACCTGGTGCTGAAATTAAAGGACGTCATAGAGGATTTTAGGAATGTTTTATTTGTTCTATGTGACTGTTATACTGTATACCTCTGTGTGCTATGTAGACCTACTATATGTGAGAGAGCTACAAAGAATAATTCCTATATATTACTTTTAATAGGTACTTGCAAATGGCAAATATACTACTTGAATAAAATGGATTAAACTACTTCTGATTGAGTTTGGAACTGTTAGATCATTTCTGTACAACAGTCGCTATCCACGCTTATAAACCCAGGGTCGTTAGACTATATAATGATATTGTGTACGTACGATGAGATTATATTTAAGAAAAGAGGACAGAGGACACAGGGACATGGTTATGCTAGTTGGATTAGTCTGCTGGTTTGACGCTCAAAAAGCGGCTTCACTCCGAGGAGCTGCTGTAGTGTTGCGGGTGCAGAGAAAATAGGCTGGGCTCTGTGAGGACGATGGCAGTCAGAGGCAGGAACACGGCTGCGTTACGACACCAGTCAAATCGATGAGCAGCTCTACTATCTCGCTTGTAGCTCGGCGGACGAGAGTCTTTCACATGTGAACATCCAACCACGTCTGTTTTATCCAACCACGGCTGAATTGTCCGACCAATGTTAAGTCTATGGGAGTTCAGAAACATTTTTCTTCGACCGATGGTGTCCATTTATTCAACTAATTCCGTATAAATGTACTTCCTGTTTCAACACAGTGGGCAGGTTCAACACGTATAAGTTTATATTATATATTCATATTTATGTCGTGTAAAGTCTCCCTACACTTCATGTAAGTATTCAGCCCATACAATATGAATTTCTGTTAAAACTGGATTTAGGTCTTGTTTATTCTTACTGGCGGAACGGAGGTGAAGCAAAGTAACGACACCATTGAGCTATAATAATAAGAGGCCCTTTCCTCTGCTTCCTTATAAATGGACTTCCTGTTTCAACACAGTGGGCGGATTCAACACGTATAGGTTCATTTGTTGATATTTATGTAATGTTAAGTCTTCATACACTTAATACCAGTATTCAGCCTATAAATTAAGATTCTATCTATTAAATGTGCAATTAAATTATTTAATTTAATGATTTGATTTATTTAGGTGATGTTTTGCAGTGCTACCAGCAGAGGGCAGTGTGACACAACAACCAGGTCTGGCTGAAGGACTCTAGACCAGTGGTTCCCAACCTGTGGTCCCTGGGGGTGGTGCAGGTAGTCTGCAATTATTTAGAGATTGTAGTATTTTATTATTCAACATGACAGGATGGGTAACCAATGATATACAATGATTCTGCAAACCCAAAACAGACTGATTATTATGTATAGTATTTGACGTTACATTGAACTAATCACAGTAATCAGAGACCAACTCACATACACAGATAGACCCATACAGACAGACACACACACAGTATATACAAAGACACAGACACACACACACAGTATATACACACAAAACGCATTCCTTTTAATTGACATGTACTCCATGTATTTGACAGGGATACTGGACATCAATAAATCCTTCTGTAAATGTACCAGATTTTTCCACATAGACACACCCTATGTGTTTTAATCAAATCAACTATAGGTCTATGCACTGAGCTTGTCTGATGCTTTAAGCGCACTGTTCAATAAAATAATTAAGACACACAAATGCCTCAAGAGGGAGCCAGAGATCAAGATAATCAGAAGAAAAGCTGTCATCGAGGAGAAGGTTGTCTACTTTGAAGAATCTAAAATATATTTTGATTTGTTTAACACTTTTTCGGTTACTACATGATTCCATATGTGTTATTTCATAGTTTTGTCTTCACTAGTATTCTACAATGTAGAAAATAGCCAAAAATTTAGAAAAACTGACAAACTAAATAACTAACGTTTGACTGGGACTGTATATAATTAATATTTACAAGACATACAGTACCAATCAAAGTACTCTCTCTCTCCATCAGTGCTCTCCCTACTTTTAACCTACTTCTGTCATTTCTCAATCTCTTTTTACTGTTAAACACTCAGCCTTGAGTCTCTGTCTGTCCCAAATGGTACTCTATTCCCTGTGTAGTGCACTACATTAGACCAGGGCCCTATTCCCTATGTAGTGCACTACATTAGACCAGGGCCCATAGGGCTCTGTATAGGGAATAGGATGCCATTTGGTACAGCTTTGGCTGATCAGTAAAGGTCAAGGGTCATGATCAGGGGGTTACCATGGAGATAGAGGAATATGTTGAATTAAAACGGGACGGCCAAACCTACTACTGGAGAGATACTACTGGCCGTGCAGGCTTTTGCTCCGACCCTGCTCTAACACCTGATTCTACTAATCAGTCTAATCAGAACCTTGACTGGCAGAATGAGGTGTGTTAGAGCAAGGCTGAAGCAAAAGCCTGCAGACTCCTCTCTGTGAGGAGGGTTGGTATCACCAAGACCACTTAGGTTCATACCTCATCAACAAGCTTTCTGATTGGTTACCTCACATAGAGTTGAAGTCGGAGGTTTACATGCACCTTGGCCAAATACATTTAAACTTAAGCCATTTTGCCACAACTTTGGAAGTATGCTTGGGGTCATTGTCCATTTGGAAGACCCATTTTCGACCAAGCTTTAACTTCGTGATGTCTTGAGATGTTGCTTCAATATATCCACATAATTTTCCATCCTCATGATGCCATCTATTTTGTGAAGTGCACCAGTCCCTCCTGCAACAAAGCACCCCCCCGACATGATGCTGCCACCCCCGTGCTTCACGGTTGGGATGGTGTTCTTCGGCTTGCAAGCTTCCCCTTTTTTCCTACAAAAATAACGATGGTCTTTATGGCCAAACAGTTCTATTTTTGTTTCATCAGACCAGAGGACATTTCTCCAAAAAGTACGATCTTTGTCCCCATGTGCAGTTGCAAACCATAGTCTGGATTTTTTTATGGCGGTTTTGGAGTAGTGGCTTCTTCCTTGCTGAGCGGCCTTTCAGGTTATGTCGGTATAGGACTCGTTTTACTGTGGATATAGATACTTTTGTACCTGTTTCCTCCAGCATCTTCACAAGGTCCTTTGCTGTGGTTCTGGGATTGATTTGCACTTTTCGCACCAAAGTACGTTCATCTCTAGGAGACAGAATGCATCTCTTTCCTGAGCAGTATGACGGCTGCGTGGTCCCATGGTGTTTATAGTTGTGTACTATTGTTTGTACAGATGAATGTGGTACCTTCAGGCGTTTGGAAATTGCTCCCAAGGATGAACCAGACTTGTACCCCAACACTGTTACTATCCATTCTACCATTAGGATGGTACCCCAACACTGTTACTATCCATTCTACCATTAGGTTGGTACCCCAACACTGTTACTATCCATTCTACCATTAGGTTGGTACCCCAACACTGTTACTATCCATTCTACCATTAGGTTGGTACCCCAACACTGTTCCTATCCATTCTACTATTAGGATGGTACCCCAACACTGTTACTATCCATTCTACCATTAGGTTGGTACCCCAACACTGTTACTATCCATTCTACCATTAGGATGGTACCCCAACACTGTTACTATCCATTCTACCATTAGGTTGGGACCCCAACACTGTTGATCTGAAGCTGTGAACAAAGACAGTGGTCCAGCTCCCCAAGAAGGTTGATCATCCTGGAACACGACTCCGTTCCTTTTCTCAACACCATGTCGATGATGTCACGTGCCTTCTCTGCCCTCTCAGCGATCACCTTCACTGACTCCATTTCCTCCTGGTTGATGACTGTGTGTTGCAGGAGTCCGTCCAGCAGTCCATTCAGGACAGCTTTTGACACTTGTTTCACAAACTTTGTCCGTACAGAACGCAGCTGGTGCTCTGGAGAACCAGTCAGACTGCTCTCAGCCGGACCTCCTGCCCCCAACACAGCACCTGAGAGAGTCAGGTTACAAAATAACTACATTTGTACATTTTACATTTCAGTCATTTAGAAGCAGACTCCTAAAATAAAAGTACTGAGAAAACATTCTCTTTTACAATAATGACCTGAACATATCACATTCACATTTAGGACGGTTTCACAGACAAAGAAAAACAGACTGGGTCATTCAGAACCAGGCTAATCTACATCAAGTCCTAGAGGAGATGTCATTGGGGCATTCAGAACCAGGCTAATCTACATCAAGTCCTGGAGATGTCGTCATTGGGTCATTCAGAACCAGGCTAATCTACATCAAGTCCTAGAGGAGATGTCATTGGGGCATTCAGAACCAGGTTAATCTATATCAAGTCTTGGAGGAGATGTCATTGGGGCATTCAGAACCAGGCTAATCTACATCAAGTCCTGGAGATGTCGTCATTGGGTCATTTAGAACCAGACTAATCTACATCAAGTCCTGGAGGGAGGAGATGTCATTGGGTCATTCAGAACCAGACTAATCTACATCAAGTCCTGGAGGAGATGTCATTGGGTCATTCAGAACCAGGCTAATCTACATCAGGTCCTGGAGGAGATGTCATTGGGTCATTCAGAACCAGGCTAATCTACATCAAGTCCTGGAGGAGATGTCATTGGGTCATTCAGAACCAGACTAATCTACATCAAGTCCTGGAGGAGATGTCATTGTTCTTGAAGTCAGCCTTTTACTAATCTGCACTAGTCCAGGTCTTACAGTAAACCATGTTGACTGGCCCTCATGCCATTGGTTTGTACAGTGCATTCAGAAAGTATTCAGACCCCTTGACTTTTTCCACATTTTCTTACGTTACAGCCTTATTCTAAAATTGATTAAATAAATGTTTTCCCTCATCAATCTACACACGACACCGCATACTGGCAAAGTGAAAACAGATTTTTGCAAATGTTTACAAATTTATTAAAAATAAACAGAACCTTATTTACATAACTATTCAGACTCTTTGCTATGAGACTCGAAATTGAGTTCAGGTGCATCCTGTTTCCATTGATCATTCTTGAGATGTTTCTACAACTTGATTGGGGTCCACCTGTGGTAAACTCAATTGATTGGACATGATTTGGAAAGGCACACACCTGTCTATATAAGGTCCCATAATTGACAGTGCATGTCAGAGCAAAAACCAAACCATGATGTTGAAGATATTGTCTGTAGAGGTCCGAGACAGGATTATGTCGAGGCCCAGATCTGGGGAAGGGTACCGAAAAATTTCTGCAGCATTGAAGGTCCCCAAGAACAGTGGCCTCCATCATTCTGAAATGGAAGGAGTTTGGAACCACCAAGACTCTTCCTAGAGCTGGCTGCACGGCCAAACTGAGCAATCAGAGGAAAAGGGCCTTGGTCAGGGAGGTGACCAAGAACCCAATGGTCACTCTGACAGAGCTCCAGAGTTCCTCTGTGGAGATGGGAGAACCTTCCAGAAAGACAACCATCTCTGCAGCACTCCACCAAACAGGCCTTTATGGTAGTGGCCTGACGGAAGCCACTCCTCAGTAAAAAGCACATGACAGCCTGAATGGAGTTTGCCAAAAGGCACCTAAAGGACTCTCAGACCATGTGAAACAAAATTCTCTGGTATGATGAAACCAAGATTGAACTCTTTGGCCTGAATGCCAAGCGTCACATCTGGAGGAAACCTGGCACCATCCCTACGGTGAAGCATGGTGGTGGCAGCATCATGCCGTGGGGATGTTTTTCAGGGACTGGGAGACTAGTCAGGATCGAGGCAAAGATGAACGGTCCTTTAGGGTGGACTGCAATCAGTAGTTCTCTCATTTGTTCCTGTTTAGGTTCTATAGCTTTTATTCTGGAGTACTCTTCTTTACCAATCATGCTCTTTGACAACAGATAATCTGCTATTGGCATTGGGTTTGTGGCTCCCTGAACGATTTTGTCCCAGTGTGTCTTCAGAATCTCCTCAGCAGGCATGCCAGGGAATGTTAATGCTGAAAGGGGGTCAATTAAATGAATATGTCTTTAGGGTTAACAGCAGCTGTTTCTACATCTTGCAGTCTCTCCAGTTAACTTTCCTCTGATATTAATTAATTAATTTATTGTAGTCAATTCAAAATAAAGTCAGTCAATAAAAAAAATTAAACACTTTTGAAATGAATACTTTTTCTTATTAGGTTTATTAACAAGAAGTCATTGGAAATAGATGCCCCTTTTCCAGTTATTGAATTGGAATTTCACTTTACTTCCTGAATTGACGGATTTATTTGGAATTGACGCCTACCCTGGCTGACACGATTGTCTATTCTACATAACATACAGAGCCGTGCAAAAATATTCACACCCCTTTTCTCTATTGTGTTACATAGTGGGATTAAAATGGATTTAATTTAATGTTTTGTCAACAATCTACTGAAAATACTCTGTAATGTCAAAGTGGACCTGTCCACCATACATACATCATCTGGAAGGTCCCTCAGTCAAGTATCGCATTTCAAGCACAGATTCAACTATATACAAAGACCAGGGATCTTTTTGAAACCCTCTTAAAGAAGGGCAGTGATTGGTAGATGGGTAACAATAACAAATCAGACATTGAATATCTCTTTAAGTGTGGTCAAGTTAATAATGATGCTGTGGATTACATATTAAACCACATAGACACAACGATACAGTCGTCCTTCTGAACTGAGCTGCAGAAGAGGAAGGAAACTGCTTAGTGATGTCACCAGGACATTGGTGAATTTAAAACAGTTACAGACTTCAAATGTCTGTGATGGGAGAAAACTGAGGATGGATCAACAACATTGTAGTGACTCCACAATAACGACTAAAACGACTGAGTGAAAAGAAGAATACAAATATATGCAACAATGTACTAAAGTAATACTGCATAACAAAACGTCTACAAAGGAAGACGCTTTTTGGTCTAAATGCAAAATCTTATGTTTGGGGCAAATCCAACACAACACATCACTGAGTAACTGCCTCCTTATTTTCAAGCATGGTGGTGGCTGCATCATGGTATGGGTATGCTTGACATCGGCAAACACTGGGGAGTTTTTCAGGATAAAAAGAAACGGAACAGAGCTAAGAACAAACAAACTCCTAGAGGAAAACCTGCTTCAGTCTGCTTTACACCAGACACTGGGAGAGGAATTCACCTTTCAGCAGGACAATAACCTACAACACAAAGCCAAATCTACACTGGAGTTGCTTACCAAGAAGACAGTGAATGTTCCTAAGTGGCCGAGTTAAAATTAAATCTGCTTGAAAATCTATGGCAAGACTTGAAAATGGCTGTCTAGCCATGATCCCCAACATTTTGAAAGAGCTTGAAGAATTATGAAAATAATAATGGGCTAATATTGTACAATCCAGGTGTGCAAAGCTCTTAGAGACTTACCCAAGATGCACAGTTGTAATGGCTGCCAAGGTGATTTACCAATCACCCCGCTGAACATGACTCATGAAGACCTTCATCACCCCGCTGAACATGACTCATGACGCTAACATGTATTGATTCAGGGAGATGAATACTTATGGAACAACTATATTTTAGGAATTTAATTTATATCAATCTAAAATAAATATATATATTATTCCATTTTGACATTACTGAGTATTTTGTGTAGACTTGACAAGAAATTCCAATGAAATCCTTTTTAATCCCACTTTGTAACACAATGAAATGTGATGCAGATACTTTTGCAAGGCTCTGTATTTCTGTCTGAATGTTCTATATCATTACACCCCACTGAACATGACTCCCTTCATCACCCCACTGAAAATGACTCATGAAGACCTTCATCACCCCGCTGAACACGACTCATGAAGACCTTTATCACCCCACTGAACACGACTCATGAAGACCTTCATCACCCCACTGAACATGACTCATGAAGACCTTCATCACCCCACTGAACATTACTCATGAAGACCTTCATCACCCCACTGAACACGACTCATGACGACCTTCATCACCCCACTGAACACAACTCATGAAGACCTTCATCACCCCACTGAACACGACTCATGAAGACCTTCATCACCCCACTGAACACGACTCATGAAGACCTTCATCACCCCACTGAACACGACTCATGAAGACCTTCATCACCCCACTGAACACGACTCATGAAGACCTTCATCACCCCACTGAACACGACTCATGAAGACCTGCATCACCCCACTGAACACGACTCATGAAGACCTTCATCACCCCACTGAACACGACTCATGAAGACCTTCATCACCCCACTGAACACGACTCATGAAGACCTTCATCACCCCACTGAACATGACTCATGAAGACCTTCATCACCCCACTGAACACGACTCATGAAGACATTCATCACCCCACTGAACACGACTCATGAAGACCTTCATCACCCCACTGAACACGACTCATGAAGACCTGCATCACCCCACTGAACACGACTCATGAAGACCTTCATCACCCCACTGAACATGACTCATGACGCCCTTCAACACCCCACTGAACATGACTCATGACGCCCTTCAACACCCCACTGAACATGACTCATGAAGACCTTCATCAGTGTTCTTCATCACAACTTGAAGAGACGTTATCTCTGTAACCTCGTCCACAAAAACAAACTTACCTGTTGGATGATAGTCTTTGCTGTACACATCTGAAAAACAAACAAGAGAAAATATCATAAAACATGTTAATAGCATCTGTTAGAAAAGGACATTTATGATCGACATACTGTTCATGTGTAGTATTTCTTACCTTTTGATACCACTGATTTCCATACTGTCCTCTCATCATCCCCGATTAACTCCATCTCAATGTCAACCCCTGTGTTTCCCATAATCATCTGACAACAGCTTGGTGTGGTGTCTGCAGGTAACAGCTGAATCTTCTGTAGGAGGCCATATGGTGCAACGATTGAGACAACAGACAGAGAGAGAAAGAGTGAAATAGAATGATATTCCTGTTATTCATATACAATATGACAGATTCATGTCCTCAGCCTGATAAAACTGCACCTCTGGATAGATGGAAGTGGAGTGGGGATTCTTGAGCGCAAACCAACTGTTCAGCTTTAAGGACCCGTTTGGACTTGGCAGGAGAAATTCTGAATATCCTTGGGATACCTGATTTTTCTCCCGTTCCTGAACAGCCTACAAAATGAGCAATGTAGTAGTCAGTCAGAACAATGTAGTCTCATAATTCACACAACATGCAGCTCACTGAGCAATCCGTTTTTGTCAACACAATCGTTATTGATTTACTATCCCTATTTTACCAGGATATTATTTTAAAGGTGTACCAGGTAAGTTGACTGAGAAGAGATTCTCTTTTACAGCAACGACCTGGGGAAGAGTTACAGGGCATAAGAGAGGGGGAAAATGAGCCAATTGGAAGCTGAGGATGATTAGGTTGCCATGATGGTATGAGGGTCAGATTGGGAGTTTAGCCAGGACACCGGGTGAACACCCCTACTCTTACAATAAGTGCCATGGGATCTTTAGTGACCACAGAGAGTCAGGACACCTGTTTAACGTCCCATGTGAAAGACAGCACGCTAATACAGGGCAATGTCCCCTTCACTGCCCCGGGGCAATGTCCCCTTCACTGCCCCGGGGCTATGTCCCCTTCACTGCCCCGGGGCTATGTCCCCTTCACTGCCCCGGGGCTATGTCCCCTTCACTGCCCCGGGGCTATGTCCCCTTCACTGCCCCGGGGCTATGTCCCCTTCACTGCCCCGGGGCAATGTCCCCTTCACTGCCCCGGGGCTATGTCCCCTTCACAGCCCCGGGGCAATGGGATCTCCTTCGCCCAGAGAGAAGTGTGCCGTCTACTGGCTCTTCAAATGAATGAGACAGAAATAGATTTCTCACAGAGCTGCATGTTGTCTTTGTAATCTAGAGATTTTCAACAAACTATCAGCTTTCCTTCAGTAAGTTTCTACATACTGTTGTCACTTCAATGATAGTGCCTCACCTCTTTCTGACTGGAGTTTCTGAGGAGCAGGTACAGCCTTGAAATTACTGTTGACCTTTTTACTGCCATATAGAGGACCACGTCACAGTGGACATCTACGTTCCATGAAAAGATATAGCTCAGTATAACAGAGATAGCTGAGAACTTGGGATGGAGAACCTTAGCATGGAATCTGGTGACCTCATGCACTTCCTCTAAAGACACTCCATGTTCCTCTACATGAAGAATCTTCATCTCATTCCTCAGGGAAGGGTTGGTCCCTGAACAACACAATACAAAGGAGACAGAAAGACAAATATTGCATCATTCATCCAACTAAAACACAAAGAATATGCAGTACCAGATCACAGTAAACTCAAACTCCCAGAATAGTTCATTCATTAATTCAGGAAGTGAAACAAAGTTACATGGAAATGTCTTTCTGAATACTATTTCTATATGGTTTTACCTAAACAGACACAGTGTGGCAGATGAACTTCCTCCAGTTCACCTAACTCCATAGTGATGTCCAGCAATGGACCACCTTGTGTGTACTGCATGTCTTTCAGAAGTTGACTGTAGGGATCCCAGTTCCTGAAGTGATACTTCAGAATGACATCTCTCTCACACAGCCAGCGGAGCCCAGACACTGTGCACTCATAACTCCCTTTGGGTGTCCTGTGCCTGAGGGCAACAACAAGATATGGTAGAGAGGGTCAATGGTCAAATGGAGAGGTTGGATTAGAAGACTATTCCCAAAGGTAATGGGGAAATACACTAGCAGGTGGAATGAAATGTTAAAAGTAGTTATTTTACCTGAACATTGTCACTCCCTGGACAGTGGAAGTCAAGGGTTCAATCTGAAGCCAGTGTGTGGAGTCCTGAACAAGGACAAGCATGTCAGTAATACATATGGGGCCTGTTTCCTGGACACAGATTGAGTCTAGTGCTCGACTAAAAAGCATGCTCAATGGAAGTTTCAATAGAAAGTTCTTTAAGGTCCAGGACTAGGCTTAATCTGTGTCCGGGAAACTGGCCCATAAAATAAACAGTCATTTATCTAATGTATTTATTCAATGTTACATGGAATGCTGGTGATATATTGATTACACTGTTTAATGAACAAAGGTGACAACAGCTAAAATCCTGCATGCCTACAAGCAGAACACAGGACTGTCTCTATCCCAGTATGAATGGTTGGTCACTACACACCTGGCTTTGAGACTGTGTTTATATTACTAAAGCAGAACACAGGACTGTCTCTATCCCAGTATGAATGGTTGGTCACTACACACCTGGCTTTGAGACTGTGTTTATATTACTAAAGCAGAACACAGGACTGTCTCTATCCCAGTATGAACGGTTGGTCAGTACAGACCTGGCGTTGAGACTGTGCCTGACTCCTGCAGGTATGTAAAAGTAAGAATTGACATTATGACTTACCTCAACATGGTCACAAGTCTTACAGCTCTGAGGAATCACTGAAGTCAAAAGTAGTTGTTATTTAAAAAGGACAATCTCATGTAATAATGAATGAATAATTATTAAATAGACTTGTAATATAAATGAATATAACTAAGCAACAGTCTCTGAATGTACACTCATTAACATACCATAATCTGACATTAGTGTTATAATAATTAATGTTTGTGGAAGCAGGAAACAACATCGTTCTGGTCCATGTTTTGTAGATGTTGGGGTCTGATTTCTGGTAGATCCTAGGATGAGAGCTTAGAGGTAGAGTCAGCTAAATGATGATGCACGAGCAGCACCACAGATATTGTGATGAGCAAGATGCCTGACTTCTCTCTCACACAGTATCTGCCCATGTGCAAGAGTTCTCTTCACTCTCTTACAGAGTGGTAGCCACGGGACTAAAACAGAGAAGTTTAGCCTTGCGTTCCAACGTTCTTAGTTGTTGTGGAAATTGACCCACTATGTTGTTTACTTTGTGCATCTACGTCAGAATCGCTGACTCTACCTTTAAGTTTGTTTTGACCAAATAGATCATGATTGTGTTCCTTTCCTGGGACTCAAGTATAATGAACTCTTTCATCGTATTTCGGTTTGAAAACAATTATCAGTTAACACTCACTTTTCTCAGGTCCAGACTTGATCCAACACTCTCCACCATGGTCTCTGGTGTTCTCAGGTCCAGGCTTTATCCAACACTCTCCACCATGGTCTCTGGTGTTCTCAGGTCCAGGCTTGATACAACTCTCTCCACCATGGTCTCTGGTGTTCTCAGGTCCAGGCTTGATCCAACTCTCTCCACCATGGTCTCTGGTGTTCTCAGGTCCAGGCTTGATCCAACTCTCTCCACCATGGTCTCTGGTGTCCTCAGGTCCAGGCTTGACACAACACTCTCCATCATGGTCTCTGGTGTTGGTAAAGCAGAAGGATAGACTGTGATTAAACTAAATACAACTTATAAAGGCTTGGTATAGCATACATTACGGTCTTCATAAGCAATACAAAGTGTGTATAAAGGGTGACAGAACAGCTTCCTGTATAGGGTGCATTGCCTAAATGTGACATAACCCACTATGTCACCTTCCATAAAGCCAATACTGATGGTGACATTACAGGTGACATTGTTTATCTTGATGAAAGCCCCTAGAGATGTGAAGTCACCAGGTATCATGAGTTACATTCCCCCCTAGAGATGTGAAGTCACCAGGTATCATGAGTTACATTCCCCCCTAGAGATGTGAAGTCACCAGGTATCATGAGTTACATTCCCCCCTAGAGATGTGAAGTCACCAGGTATCATGAGTTACACACCCCCCTAGAGATGTGAAGTCACCAGGTATCATGAGTTACATTCCCCCCTAGAGATGTGAAGTCACCAGGTATCATGAGTTACATTCCCCCCTAGAGATGTGAAGTCACCAGGTATCATGAGTTACACACACTCTTCCCCCTCAATACACTGCACTGCGCTTGTGACACAAAATTGAGACCTACACGTGAGTGAGACTGACATTACAGTGAGGCTGTCCTATTCAACAGGTTCTGATGTCCTCTAGTGGTTAGAGTGAGACTGACTCTAAAATAACACATTAAAACACACCACTACTAATCTAACTGTCTGTAGGTCCAACAGAACACATTAAAACACACCACTAATCTAACTGTCTGTAGGTCCAACAGAACACATTAAAACACACTACTAATCTAACTGTCTGTAGGTCCAACAGAACACATTAAAACACACCACTACTACTAATCTAACTGTCTGTAGGTCCAACAGAACACATTAAAACACACCACTACTACTAATCTAACTGTCTGTAGGTCCAACAGAACACATTAAAACACACCACTACTACTAATCTAACTGTCTGTAGGTCCAACAGAACACATTAAAACACACCACTACTACTAATCTAACTGTCTGTAGGTCCAACAGAACACATTAAAACACACCACTACTACTAATCTAACTGTCTGTAGGTCCAACAGAACACATTAAAACACACCACTACTACTAATCTAACTGTCTGTAGGTCCAACAGAACACATTAAAACACACCACTAATCTAACTGTCTGTAGGTCCAACAGAACACATTAAAACACACCACTACAACTAATCTAACTGTCTGTAGGTCCAACAGAACACATTAAAACACACCACTACTACTAATCTAACTGTCTGTAGGTCCAACAGAACACATTAAAACACACCACTACTACTAATCTAACTGTCTGTAGGTCCAACAGAACACATTAAAACACACCACTACTACTAATCTAACTGTCTGTAGGTCCAACAGAACCCATTAAAACACACCACTACTACTAATCTAACTGTCTGTAGGTCCAACAGAACACATTAAAACACACCACTACGACTAATCTAACTGTCTATAGGTCCAACAGAACACATTAAAACACACCACTACTAATGTAATTATATCAATGGTTCCAGAGGAAAACAAATGATGAAACATTGCTATGACTCACCTCTGAATGTGTTGGTCATCTATCTGACACAGGGTCACTGAGGAGGAGTAAACCTTAAACCCAGGATAGAGGGGTTCAGTGAATGTGGTGTGTTCTGTGTAAAGGTGTGTCAGTGTACCAGAGGAGGACACACTATAGAAGGTCAAAGTACCAGCTGGCCAGTCCAGATACACTCCAACTCTGTTAGAATCAGGACGAGGGATGGATCTCCTACTGACTCCAGCATGGAAAAATGTAGAACCACTATAAGAGCAGACTAAACACCAGGACTCCCTATTGGATCCAATCCTACTGTCATCCTCATCTCCCTTCCTCTTCAGTCCTTCGTACACCACACCAATGTAAGCCATGCCACAATCCCTCTCCACCTCCCAGTAATAACGACATCCAGATAAGCCTTCTCTGCAGAGAACTTGGGGATGATAGTCAAATCTGTCTGGATGGTCTTCATAATGCTGCTCCTCTTTCACCCATGTCACCTTCCTGTTCCCCTCAGACAGTACCAGGTTTGGGTTTGCTGTATTTGGGTCCAGGGTGAGATGACAGGCATCTGTAGACAAAAGGAGAGTTTAATGAAACCACATCTTCACATACAATGTTGTTTTGTAGGAACAGAACAAGTATTGATTAGTTACTACGTTACTATCGTTCTGAATATGCAGTTAATTAGGATTAAAGAGACTTACATTTCCTCAGCCCTGATTTCAGCCAGCACTCTCCACCATGATCCACACTGTAGGAGAAACAGGTTATTGACTGACAAAGACCTAATAAAGCAGTCAACATTTAAACCATATTGTTGTGGTCTGGTGCACTATCCAAGTTCATTACTAGAGACATACAGGTATTATATCCTACCTACTGCATACAGAATGGAGTACAATTCATTACTAGAGACATACAGGTATTCTATCCTACCTACTGCATACAGAACGGAGTACAATTCATTACTAGAGACATACAGGTATTCTATCCTACCTACTGCATACAGAACGGAGTACAATTCATTACTAGAGACATACAGGTATTCTATCCTACCTACTGCATACAGAACAGAGTACAATTCATTACTAGAGACATACAGGTATTCTATCCTACCTACTGCATACAGAACGGAGTACAATTCATTACTAGAGACATACAGGTATTCTATCCTACCTACTGCATACAGAACGGAGTACAATTCCAACAGGATATCAGAGATGAAGAAGAGTATTCATGTGGTGATGATGTATGCTGTGTTGGAGTGCTCAGCCTGCTGAGTAAACTTCCCCTTAGTTCTACCATCATGTCCTCATGTTACTGACCCTACTACACTACATATGACACAACCGCTGCTCACACTATATTAGGACATCTATTCTGACTTACTTCAGCTTCATCAGTTTATATGTGGGATCCACCAGAGCAGCTGAAAGCAGTCCCCCTGCAGAGTCTCCTGGGTGATTGTAGCTCAGGTCCAGCTCTTTCAGGTGGGAGGGGTTTGACCTCAGAGCTGAAGACAGAGCAGCACAGCCCTCCTCTGTGACCAGACAGCCAGACAGCCTACAGAGACACACAACAGCTGTCTAGGTTGGTATACTGGTGTCAATCATCTTGTAGGACACCAATACATTTTGTCCATGACACAAACATTGTCATGAAACATCAGATTTTCAGAGTATTTGTTTTACTAAACTCAGCACTGACCTGACTGAAACAGCTGTACTTACCCCAGTGTGTGTAGTTTACAGTCTGGATCCTCCAGTCCAGCAGACAGCAGTGTAACTCAGCTCAGTACAGACCTGACTGAAACAGCTGTACTTACCCCAGTGTGTGTAGTTTACAGTCTGGATCCTCCAGTCCAGCAGACAGCAGTGTAACTCAGCTCAGTACCGACCTGACTGAAACAGCTGTACTTACCCCAGTGTGTGTAGTTTACAGTCTGGATCCTCCAGTCCAGCAGACTGCAGTGTAACTCAGCTCAGTACCGACCTGACTGAAACAGCTGTACTTACCCCAGTGTGTGTAGTTTACAGTCTGGATCCTCCAGTCCAGCAGACTGCAGTGTAACTCAGCTCAGTACCGACCTGACTGAAACAGCTGTACTTACCCCAGTGTGTGTAGTTTATAGTCTGGATCCTCCAGTCCAGCAGACAGCAGTGTAACTCAGCTCAGTACAGACCTGACTGAAACAGCTGTACTTACCCCAGTGTGTGTAGTTTACAGTCTGGATCCTCCAGTCCAGCAGACAGCAGTGTAACTCAGCTCAGTACCGACCTGACTGAAACAGCTGTACTTACCCCAGTGTGTGTAGTTTACAGTCTGGATCCTCCAGTCCAGCAGACAGCAGTGTAACTCCTGAGTCCTGCAGGTCATTGTTTCTCAGCTCCAGTTGTTTCAGTTGTGAGTTGGGTGAACTCAGGACTGAGGCCAGATCTGAACAGCAACCCTCTGTCAGACCACACTGACCTAAACTAGAGGACAGAGGAGCACATGATTAACACATGTTTAAAACATCCACATAATAACTCATACTGAAGATATTTAACTCACACTAGTGTCTGTATGTTGCAGAGTGGACTGGTTAGTCCAACACAGAGCAGCTCCACTCCTCTGTCTCCCAGGTCATTATAGCTGAGGTCCAGTTCTCTCAGGGGGGAGTTTGGTGTCTGCAGAGCTGAGGCCAGAGTCTCACAGGATTTATATGTGAGTTCACAGCCATCCAGTCTGGAGAGAGGATATAATCTGTTAGATATACAAATCCTTCATTATAATGATACTGTAAACATCAACTCAATAACAGAACTTACAGTGCTCTCTTGCAGGTTTTCACGACCGGCAGCAACCTCTGATAACCTTCCTCTGATGTGTTGTATGTCTTCAGGTCAAACTCCTCCAGCACCTCCTCTGACATCAGTAACAGGTAGGCCAGGGCTGAACATTGGTCAGGTTTTAGTATTGTTTCTGAAAGAGTTCCTGATCGAAGCGAGGTCTGCATGTCTTCAACTAGAGAGTTGGAACCAAGTTCATTCAGACAGTGGAACAAGTTGATGATCCTTTCTGGTGAGGATTCCTCCTCGAGCTTGTCTGAAAGGTACTCAACTGTGCTCTCAACTGTTTCCTCATTGGTCTGTGTTGTACTTCCTGTCTGTGTCAGAAGGCCTCGTAACAGATTCTGATTGGACTCCAGTGAGAGACCCAGAAGGAAGCGGAGGAACAGGTCCAGGTGTCCATTCTTACTCTTCAAGGCCTGGTCCACTGCGCTCTTGTGTAAGTCAGACAACTGGATTGACTCCTTCTCTTCATCATCACTAGTGGGGGAGAAAACATTTCCCCACTTGTCTTTATCACTAGTGGGGGAGAAAACATTTCCCCACTTGTCTTTATCACTAGTGGGGGAGAAAACATTTCCCCACTTGTCTTTATCACTAGTGGGGGAGAAAACATTTCCCCACTTGTCTTTATCACTAGTGGGGGAGAAAACATTTCCCCACTTGTCTTCATCACTAGTGGGGGAGAAAACATTTTCCTTCTTGTTTTCAACGTGATAGTAATCATAATCTTCATCATCACTAGTGACTGCTTTTCTGATTGACTCCTCTTCATCATCACTAGTGACTGCTTTTCTGATTGACTCCTCTTCATCATCACTAGTGACTGCTTTTCTGATTGACTCCTCTTCATCATCACTAGTGACTGCCTTTCTGATTGACTCCTCTTCATCATCACTAGTGACTGCTTTTCTGATTGATTCCTCTTCATCATCACTAGTGACTGCCTTTCTGATTGACTCCTCTTCATCATCACTAGTGACTGCTTTTCTGATTGACTCCTCTTCATCATCACTAGTGACTGCCTTTCTGATTGACTCCTCTTCATCATCACTAGTGACTGCTTTTCTGATTGACTCCTCTTCATCATCACTAGTGACTGCCTTTCTGATTGACTCCTCTTCATCATCACTAGTGACTGCTTTTCTGATTGACTCCTCTTCATCATCACTAGTGACTGCTTTTCTGATTGACTCCTCTTCATCATCACTAGTGACTGCCTTTCTGATTGACTCCTCTTCATCATCACTAGTGACTGCTTTTCTGATTGACTCCTCTTCATCATCACTAGTGACTGCCTTTCTGATTGACTCCTCTTCATCATCACTAGTGACTGCTTTTCTGATTGACTCCTCTTCATCATCACTAGTGACTGCCTTTCTGATTGACTCCTCTTCATCATCACTAGTGACTGCTTTTCTGATTGACTCCTCTTCATCATCACTAGTGACTGCCTTTCTGATTGACTCCTCTTCATCATCACTAGTGACTGCCTTTCTGATTGACTCCTCTTCATCATCACTAGTGACTGCCTTTCTGATTGACTCCTCTTCATCATCACTAGTGACTGCTTTTATGATTGACTCCTTCACTTCATCATCATAACTAGTGACTGCTTTGGGGGAGAAAACATTTTCCTTCTTGTCCAGACATGATTCTAAAGCATGCACTGCTGCTAGAAACTCCTGAATGCTCAGATGCACAAAGCTGTAGACCTTCTCTTGGTCCAGCCCAGATTCTTCTTTAAAGAACTCTGTACACAATGCTGAGTACTCTGATGCCTCTGTGACTTCAAGGCCACATTCTCTCAGGTCCTCCTCATAGAAGATCAGGTTGCCCTTCTGCAGCTGTTGGAAAGCCAGCTTTGCCAGTTTCAGGATCATCTCTTTGTCTGACTGAGACAGTTCCTTTGGGTTTGTCTCTGTGCCTTTGTTGTACTTCCTGTTCTTCACAATGATTTGGATGAGTATGAAGTGTGAGTACATCTGGGTCAGAGTTTTGGGGACTTCATCCTTCCATGCCTCTTTCAGTATCATCTCAAGGACAGTGGCTGATATCCAACAGAAGACTGGCATGTGGCACATGATGTGGAGGCTCCTAGATGTCTTCATGTGTTTGATGATATCATTGGCCAGATTCTGATCTGGGATCTTCTTCCTGAAGTACTCCTCCTTCTGTGGATCATTGAACCCTCGTACCTCTGTCACCCGGTTAATACAATCAGGAGGGATCTGATTGGCTGCTGCAGGTCGTGTGGTTATCCAGAGATGAGCAGAGGGAAGCAGATTCCCCTTGATGAGGTTTGTCAGCAGCACGTCCACTGAGGTTGGGTTCGTGACATCACAGCACTTCTCCTTGTTTTTGAAGTCTAGAGGAAGTCGACACTCATCCAGACCATCAAAAATGAAAACAGTTTTGGTTTCACCATCTTCAATGCTGTCAATCTCTTTCAGCTCTGAGAAGTAGTGGGAAAGAAGTTGCATCAGACTGTATTGATCCTTTTTCTGGTTCAGATCACGGAAAGGAAGAGGAAACAATAAATGAACGTCCTGATTTGCTTTTCCCTCTGCCCAGTCAAGGATGACCTTCTGCACAGAGACTGTTTTTCCAATGCCAGCGATTCCTTTTGTCAGCACAGTTCTGATAGGTTTGTCTTGTCCAGGTAAAGGCTTGAAGATGTCGTTGCATTTGATTGGTGTCTCTTGTGTGGTTTGTTTCTTGGATGCCATCTCTATCTGTCTCACCTCATGTTCATTATTGAGCCCTCCACTTCCACCCTCTGTGATGTAGAGCTCTGTGTAGATGTCCTTGAACAGACTTTGGTTTCCATGGTGTCCAATTCCTTCAGATATATGTTGATACTTGTGTTTCAGTTTAGCCTTAATGTCTTGTTGGACTGTCAGCAGAGTTTGACCTGTTGGAAAACAATGAGAGTTGAGACTCATAAGTTTATGTGTGTGCATGCATGTGTGTGTGCATGCATGTGTGTGTGCATGCATGTGTGTGTGTGCGTGTGTGTGTGTGTGTGTGTGTGTGTGTGTGTGTGTGTGTGTGTGTGTGTGTGTGTGTGTGTGTGTGTGTGTGTGTGTGTGTGTGTGTGTGTGTGTGTGTGTGTGTGTGTGTGTGTGTGTGTGTGAACCCTTCTTTGTAATATTGTATGAAACACAGTCTTACTTCTTCTGTCCAGAAGGTTGTGTGTGATCTTTAATGCATCCTCACTGTCCAAACTCTCCACTTCCTTATTGTCATCTGGTAATGGTTCCTGGCTGAAAGTAGGTGGATTACCCATTGACTGATTACTCTTCATTGATAGCAGGCTGGGTGTAGGTGACTCTGCTCTGGGCTTCTGGACACTGAACAAAACAGGGAGACAGATCACCTCATCAATCTCATCAATACCTCATCTACTTCATTTTAACAACTGTATAGTGGAACTTCTAGAAGTCCTGATGTTTATTTAAAAAACTACAGTCTGCAATTGGTAAATCCAGAAAATCACATTGTATGATTTTTAAGTAATTAATTTGCATTTTATTGCATGAC
Organism: Salvelinus fontinalis; assembly: GCF_029448725.1. NCBI lineage: Eukaryota > Metazoa > Chordata > Actinopteri > Salmoniformes > Salmonidae > Salvelinus > Salvelinus fontinalis. Next base: position 49,640 of record NW_026600265.1, read on the forward strand.
ATAAGTATCTGAAAACCTACCAAACAGTAAGAATTCCAGCTCTCACAGACCTGTTAGTTTTTCTTTAAGAAGCCCTCCTGTTCTCCCCTCATTACCTGTATTAACCGCACCTGTTTGAACTCATTACCTGTATAAAAGACACCTGTCCACACACTCAATCAAACAGACTCCAACCTCTCCACAATGGCCAAGACCAGAGAGCTCTGTAAGGACATCAGGGATAAAATTGTAGACCTGCACAAAGCTGGGATGGGCTACAGGACAATAGGCAAGCAGCTTGGTGAGAAGGCAACAACTGTTGGGGCAATTATTAGAAAATGTAAGTAGTTCAAGATGACGGTCAATCACCCTTGGTCTGGGGCTCCATGCAAGATCTCACCTCGTGGGGCATCAATGATCATGAGGAAGGTGAGGGATCAGCCCAGAACTACACGGCAGGACCTGGTCAATGACCTGAGGAGAGCTGGGACCACAGTCTCAAAGAAAACCATTAGTAACACACTACGCCGTCATGGATTAAAATCCTGCAGCGCATGCAAGGTCCCCCTGCTCAAGCCAGTGCATGTCCAGGCCCGTCTGAAGTTTGCCAATGACCATCTGGATGATCCAGAGGAGGAATGGGAGAAGGTCATGTGGTCTGATGAGACAAAAATAGAGCTTTTTGGTCTAAACTCCACTCGCCGTGTTTGGAAGAAGAAGAAGGATGAGTACAACCCCAAGAACACCATCCCAACCGTGAAGCATAGAGGTGGAAACATAATTATTTGGGGATGCTTTTCTGCAAAGGGGACAGAACGACTGCACCGTATTGAGGGGAGGATGGATGGGGCCATGTATCGCGAGATCTTGGCCAATAACCTCCTTCCCTCAGTAAGAGCATTGAAGATGGGTCGTGGCTTGGTCAAACCATCAGTAGAGTTCAAAATGCCATGGAACCACATTTACTTGAAGATGTTATTTATTACAGGGGAATTTAACCACATTTACTTATATATTTTTATTTGCTACAGGGGAATTTAACCACATTTACTTGTAGATTTATTTGGTAAAGGGAAATTAACAACAACAGTTATTTTGATGTGCACTATGTCATCACACACAGCTTTTTAATCTGCAACAAGTCAATTTGATGGAACCACATCCCTGGTGGGAAAATATGCATATTCTTCTTTTACTGATTTTAGAATATTGACATTAAAACGTGTCGCCAGTTGGATAGACACTTAGCTTGTGTCACCAGTTGGATAGACACCTAGCTTGTGTTACCAGTTGGATAGACACCTAGCTTGTGTTACCAGTTGGATAGACACCTAGCTTGTGTTACCAGTTGGACAGAAACCTAGCTTGTGTTACCAGTTGGATAGACGCCTAGCGTGTGTTACCAGTTGGATAGACACCTAGCTTGTGTCACCAGTTGGATAGACACCTAGCTTGTGTTACCAGTTGGACAGAAACCTAGCTTGTGTTACCAGTTGGATAGAAACCTAGCTTGTGTTACCAGTCGGATAGACACCTAGCTTGTGTTACCAGTCGGATAGACACCTAGCTTGTGTTACCAGTCGGATAGACACCTAGCTTGTGTTACCAGTTGGACAGAAACCTAGCTTGTGTTACCAGTTGGATAGACGCCTAGCGTGTGTTACCAGTTGGATAGACACCTAGCTTGTGTCACCAGTTGGATAGACACCTAGCTTGTGTTACCTGTTGGATAGAAACCTAGCTTGTGTTACCAGTTGGATAGACACCTAGCTTGTGTTACCAGTTGGATAGACACCTAGCTTGTGTTACCAGTTGGATAGACACCTAGCTTGTGTTACCAGTTGGATAGACACCTAGCTTGTGTTACCAGTTGGACAGAAACCTAGCTTGTGTTACCAGTTGGATAGAAACCTAGCCTGTGTTACCAGTTGGATAGACACCTAGCTTGTGTTACCAGTTGGATAGAAACCTAGCCTGTGTTACCAGTTGGATAGAAACCTAGCCTGTGTTACCAGTTGGATAGAAACCTAGCCTGTGTCACCAGTTGGTCCTAGGATTTTTAACTTAAAGATATAGGCCTACATGTTATGTAATTTGGAAACACTTCTCTTAAAATTTGTTGTATATCTTTAAAATAACTATATGTACAATTTATCGCTTACCTCTTAGAACTGGTGTTTTGAGGCAGACTCTTTTTAGAGGGTGTGGCCCCCTCCTCTCGGTCAGAATACTTCCTCTTAGAGGCAGTGCCTCTCTTCTCGCTCTCCCCAGAGAGACTCATTTCAGAGGCAGTGGTCCCCTCCTATCTCTCCCCACAGAGACTCATCAGCTATCTGGATTTGGGTGAATGAGAAATGGGGAGGCTAAGGACAAGTTGCTATGGGGAGGGGTGCAGGGCTGTGGACTGGGGTTGGGGTTGGGGTAGCCAGGTGGAAAGCATGGCCAGCCGTAGAAAAATGCTTATTGAAATTCTCAATTATCACAGATTTATCGGTGGTGACAGTGTTTCCTAGCTTCAGTGCTGTGGACAGCTGGGAGGAGGTGCTCTTATTCTCCATGGACTTCAGTGTCCCAGAACTTTTTGGAGTTTGTGCTACAGGATGCAAATTTCTGTTTGAAAAAGCTAGCCTTTGCTTTCCTAACTGCCTGTGTATATTGGTTCCTAACTTCCCTGAAAAGTTGCATATCGCGGGGGCTATTCGATGCTAATGCAGTGCACCTACAGGATGTTTTTGTGCTGGTCAAGGGCAGTCAGGTCTGGAGTAAACCAAGGGCTATCTGTTCCTGGTTCTACATTTTTTTTAATGGGGCATGCTTATTTAAGATGGTGAGGAAGGCACTTTTAAAGAATAACCAGGCATCCTCTACTGACGGAATGAGATCAATGTCCTTCCAGGATACCCGGGCCAGGTCGATTAGAAAGGCTTATGATGAACGAGACGTGGTGTGATCATAACAACATACAGAAACTCAAGTCCTTCTGTTCACCTGACTTAGAATTCCTCACAATCAAATGCCGACTGCATTATCTACCTAGAAAATTCTCTTCGATTAAATTCACAGCCGCAAATATCCCCCCAAGCAGACACATCGATGGCCCTGAACAAACTTTATTTGACTCAATGTAAACTGGAAACCACATATCCTGAGGCTGCATTTATTGTAGCTGGGGATTTTAACAAGGCTAATCTGAAAACAAGGCTCGCTAAATTCTGTCAGCATATTGATTGCGCTACCAGGGCTGGCAAAACCCTGGATCATTGTTATTCTAACTTCTGCGACGCATATAAGGGCCTCCCCCGCTCTCCTTTCGGAAAAGCTGACCACGACTCCATTTTGTTGCTAGACAGAAACTAAAACAGGAAGCGCCCGCGCTCAGGTCTGTTCAACGCTGGTCCGACCAATCGGATTCCACGCTTCAAGATTGCTTCGATCACGTGGACTGGGATATGTTCCGCATTGCGGCGAACAACAACATTGACGAATACGCTGATTCTGTGAGTGAGTTTATGAGCAAGTGTATCGGTGATGTCATACCCACAGCAACTATTAAAACATTCCCAAACCAGAAACCGTGGATTGATGGCAGCATTCGCGAGAAACTGAAAGTGAGAACCACTGCTTTTAATCAGGGCAAGGTGACCGGAAACATGACCGAATACAAACAGTGTAGTTATTCCCTCCGCAACGCAATCAAACAAGCTAAGCGTCAGTATAGAGACAAAGTAGAGTCGCAATTCAACAGCTCAGACACGAGAGGTATGTGGCAGGGTCTACAGCCAATCACGGATTACAAAAAGAAAACCAGCCCCGTCGCGGACCAGGATGTCTTGCTCCCAGACAGACTAAATAACTTTTTTGCTCGCTTTGAGGACAATACAGTGCCACTCACACAGCACGCTACCAAAACCTCCTTCACTGCAGCCGACGTGAGCAAAACATTTAAACGTGTCAACCCTCGCAAGGCTGCAGGCCCAGACGGCATCCCCAGCCGCATCCTCAGAGCATGTGCAGACCAGCTGGCTGGTGTGTTTACGGACATATTCAATCAATTCTTATCCAAGTCTGCTGTCCCCACATGCTTCAAGAGGGCTACCATTGTTCCTGTTCCCAAGAAAGGTAAGGTAACTGAGCTAAACGACTACCGCCCCGTAGCACTCACTTCCGTCATCATGATGTGCTTTGAGAGACTAGTCAAGGACTATATCACCTCCACCCTAGACCCACTCCAATTTGATTACCGCCCCAATAGGTCCACAGATGACGCAATCGCACTGCACTAACCTATCTGGACAAGAGAAATACCTATGTGAGAATGCTGTTCATCGACTACAGCTCAGCATTTAACACCATAGTACCCTCCAAATTCGTCAGGGAACAGGGAGTACAGGAGAGGGCTGAGAACGCACCTTTTGTGGGGTCCCAGTGTTGAGGATCAGCGGGGTGGAGATTTTGTTACCTACCCTCACCACCTGGGGGCGACCCTGGGTCTCGACCCCGCCCTGTGCAACTGGGTCCTGGACTTCCTGACGGGCCGCCCCCAGGTGGTGAGGGTAGGTAACAAAATCTCCACCTCGCTGATCCTCAACACTGGGACCCCACAAGGGTGCGTTCTCAGCCCTCTCCTGTACTCCCTGTTCATCCACGACTGCGTGGCCATGCACGCCTCCAACTCAATCATCAAGTTTGCAGACGACACTACAGTGGTAGGCTTGATTACCAACAACGACGAGGCGGCCTACAGGGAGGAGGTGAGGGCCCTCGGAGTATGGTGTCAGAAAAATAGCCTCACACTCAACGTCAACAAAACAAAGGAGATGATCGTGGACTTCAGGAAACAGCAGAGGGAGCACCCCCCTATCCACATCGACGGGACAGTAGTGGAGAGGGTAGAAAGTTAAGTTCCTCGGCGTACACATCACGGACAAACTGAAATGGTCCAACCACACAGACAGCGTGGTGAAGAAGGCGCAGCAGCGCCTCTTCAACCTCAGGAGGCTGAAGAAATTTGTCTTGTCACCAAAAACACTCACAAACCTTTACAGATGCACAATCGAGAGCATCCTGTCGGGCTGTATCAACGCCTGGTACGGCAACTGCTCCGCCCACAACCGTAAGGCTCTCCAGAGGGTAGTGAGGTCTGCACAACGCATCACCGGGGGAAAACTACCTGCCCTCCAGGACACCTACAGCACCCGATGTCACAGGAAGGCCATATAGATCATCAAGGACAACAACCACCCAAGCCACTGCCTGTTCACCCCGCTATCATCCAGAAGGCGAGGTCAGTACAGGTGCATCAAAGCGGGGACCGAGAGACTGAAAAACAGCTTCTATCTCTAGGCCATCAGACTGTTAAACAGCCATCACTAACATTGAGTGGCTGCTGCCAACATACTGACTCAACTCCAGCCACTTTAATAATGGAAAAATTGATGTAATAAATGTATCACTAGCCACTTTAAACAATGCCACTTCCTATAATGTTTACATACCCTACATTACTCATCTCATATGTACATACTGTACTCTATACCACTTCCTATAATGTTTACATACCCTACATTACTCATCTCATATGTATATACTGTACTCTATACCATCCACTGCATCTTGCCTATGCCGTTCTATACCATCACTCATTCATATGTTTTTTTTAATGTACATATTGTTATTCATTCCTTTACACTTGTGCGTATTAGGTAATTGTTGTGAAAATGTTAGGCTAGATTACTCGTTGCATATTACTGCATTGTCGGAACTAGAAGCACAAGCATTTCGCTACACTCGCATTAACATCTGCTAACCATGTGTATGTGACAAATAAAATTTGATTTGATCGCTGAGATCGTGGTTGAAGACAGCAGAGGTGTATTTGGAGGGCAGATTGGTTAGGATGATATCTATGAGGGTGCCCGTGTTTACGGATTTGGGGTTGTACCTGGTAGGTTCATTGATAATTTGTGTGAGATTGAGGGCATCAAATTTAGATTGTAGGATGGCCGGGGTGTTAAACATGTCCCGGTTTGGTCACCTAACAGCACGAGCTCTGAAGATAGATGGGGGGATATCAATTCACATATGGTGTCCAGGGCACAGCTGGGGGCAGGAGGTGGTCTATAGCAAGCGGCAACAGTGAGAGGCTTGTTTCTGGAAAGGTGGATTTTTAAAAGTAGAAGCTCAAATTGTTTGGTCACAGACCTGGATAGTTTGACAGAACTCTGCCGGCTAACTCCGCCCCCTTTGGCAGTTCTATTTTGTTGGAAAATAGTTAGGGACGGAAACTTCAGGCTTGGCTGAGTTGTGATTACGGAGAACGCACGATTCTCGGCCTTCGCCTCTCCGGAGTCCGTACGGGAGATGCAGCGACGAGGCAAGACTAACTACCAATTGGATGCCACGAAATGGGGAGGAAAAAATGGGTGCATTTTTTTTTTTTTTTTTTATAAATTATAATCACGATCATGTGCAGTCAATCGCTCATATAATATAACATTGACTAGGCTCATAAAAATGAATCAGCACCAATGTAAGGAAGCCTAAAAATATCACTATTAAAAGTTGAAATCAGTAATGTAATAATATAAGAATTCTGCGGATCTTACCCCCTAAATCACCTTTCTCTGCGATGGCCTAACTACTCCAATACACGTTTCTACATAACATTGTAAAAGAAAGCTACAAACCTCTGAAACATTTTTTCTTCGACCGATGGTGTCCATTTATTCATCTACTTCCTTATAAATGTACTTCCTGTTTCAACACAGTGGGCGGGTTCAACACGTATAAGTTTATATTATATATCCATATTTATGTCATGTAAAGTCTCCATACACTTCATGTAAGTATTCAGCCCATATAATATGTGTAATATTCATATGTGTAAACATACTGAATTATAATTGGATGCATTTTACCGCTGTGCTATGATTGGTTAAGACCACCCAGATGGTTAGGTCATGGTCAGTTGATCATGGTTGGAGATACGTGAACATGCCAGTTGTAGCTAGCTAATAAAGAGCTACGTTAGGAAATATCCTGTAGTACTGCATTTTATTATTTTGTACAAAGCGTGCAAAACAAGACAATATCCATTTCTGGTAAAAGTGGATTTATATTTTATTTCGGGATTTGATTGAGTGATGTTTTGCAGTGCTACCAGGAGAGGGCAGTGTGACACAACAACCAGGTTCGGCAGAAGGACGATAGACGGTCATATCTGTGTTGTTATGGTAACATGATAGGATGGGTAACCAACGATATACAATGATTCTGCAAACCCCCCAAAAATATTGATTATAATATATAGCATATGAAGTTAAAAATATACTATTTATAATGTGAAGTTACAGTGAACTAATCACACACACACACACGCACGCACGCACGCACGCACGCACACACACACACACACACACACACACACACACACACACCACACACACACACACACACCAGACCGACACACATTCACAGAAACACACACACATAAATGCATTCCATTCATCGAAAATTCATTTGACAGGGATACTGCATATTAATCAACATTTCCGTAAATGTGACAGATTTAACCAGCTAGCTAAACTTATTGTTGCCCCCCTAACACTTACACACCTGATTCCACCAATCAAGAGGCTTGATGATGAGTTCATTAGTAGAATCAGAATCAGTGGCTCTAAAGGGCAACTAAAATGTATAGCTCCTTGGGGGTCCCAGAGGAGAGGTTTGGAATACACTGACTTAGCATAATGTGATACAAATTGTCTCATTATTTATAAATTATCTCAACAATTCACACACACACACACACATACACAGAGAGAGACGGACACACACACACACACACAAAAGAGCATGTACTCACACATAGAGACACAGAAAGAGATACAGACACACAGAGATTAAAAGACTACAGAAAAAGAAACACAATATTTCACTTTTATTAAAAATATCATGTCACAGAATATCATAGGAACACCCACCAAAAAAGGACCAAGCAGCTTGGTAACCAGGAGCAGAGGGTTCTGGACTCCTGGACTTGGGAGAAGATACTGGAAGGCAAGGGACCCTGGGTACAGGCTGAGGAATATCGCCGCCCCAAAGAAGAATTGGAGGCAGCGAAAGCTGAGCGGCGGCAATATGAGGAGGTAGCACGGCAGCGCGACAGGCACGAGATGCAGCCCCCCCACGGGGAGTGTGGCAGAGTCAGGTTGGAGACCTTAGCCCACTCCTCGTGCTTATCATAAGCAGTGCTTTACTGGTCAGGCACCGTGTTATGCGGTCAAGCGCACGGTGTCTCCAGTACGCGCTCATAGCCCGGTGCGCTATAGGCCAGCCCCCCGCAAGTGCCATGCGAGTGTGGGCATCCAACCAGGGCGTATTGTGCCGGCTCAGCGTGTCTGGTCTCCGGTACGCCGTTTCGGCCCAGGGTATCCTACGCCAGCTCTGCGTGCTGTGTCTCCGGGGCACTGGGAGGGTGCAGTGCGTCCTTTGCCTGCGCTCCGCCCGTGCCGGGCGAATGTGGGCATTGAGCCTAAGGGAGAGGTGCGAGTGGTATGCACTAGATCTCCAGTGCTCCCCCACAGCCCGGTTCAACCTGTGCCTGCACTCAGGAGGGTCTGGGCTAAAGTACTCATCCAACCTGGAGAAGTGGTGCCAAGGCTGCGCACCAGAGCTCCAGTGCTCCTCCACAGCCCGGTCTTTCCGGTGCCTCCTCCACGCACCAGGCTTACTGTAGGTCTCCCCAGCCTGGTGGGTCCTGCGGCAGCGCCACGCACCAGGCTGTCTCTCCGTCTCCTCTCTCCAGGTTCACCCGTCTGTCCTGAGCTGCCAGAGCTGCCCGTCTGTCCTGAGTTGCCAGAGCCGCCCATCTGTCCTGAGCTGCCAGAGCCGCCCGTCAGTCAGGAGCTGCTAGAGCCGCCCGTCACTCCGGCGCTGCCAGTCTCCCGTCTATCCGGGGCCCGCTGCCAGGGTCTCCAATCCGGGGTCGGTGGCGAGGGTCGCCGCTCCTAAGGTGCCACATAAGTGGGCCGAGACTATGGTGGAGTGGGGTCCACGTCTCGCTCCAGAGCCGCCACCGTAGTAAATGCCCACCCAGACCCTCCCCTATAGGTTCAGGTTTTGCGGCCGGAGTACTGTCACGTTCAGACCTTAGTTCCTTTTTTATGTCTTTATTTTAGTTTGGTCAGGGCGTGAGTTGGGGTGGGCATTCTATGTTTTTCTATGTTTTGTTCTGTACGTTATTTGTCTATGTGTTTGGCCTAGTATGGTTTTCAATCAGAGGCAGGTGTCGATCGTTGTCTCTGAATGAGAATCATACTTAGGTAGCCTGTTTTCCCACTATGGGTTGTGGGTGTTTATTTTCTGTTTAGTGTCTGTTCACCTTGCAGAACTATTTCGTTTTCTCATCGTTGTTATTTTGTGTAGTGTTCAGTTTTATATTAAAATATGACGAACACTTACCACGCTGCATTTTGGTCCTCTTCTCCTGCACCAGACGAGAATCGTTACAATTGGACCCACTTCACAGTAGTAAATAGCTAAACTACAGTATTTCAAGCAGACTATTTTGCTCTATGCGCTCAAGTCTGAAGCATAGTTTAACGTTAGAACAGACCGTTCTCCTTTTCCATCGACGTGTGTAGGCTAAGGCTGAATACTGTCATGTGACATTTCTTGAGTAGACAATATTTAATTTATAAACATAATACATTATCATAACCATTGTATAGTACATTCCTCAGATTTTCTGGACATGATGAGGTCACATGCCCGATGTAGCCATACAACAAATGACCATGCGCATTTCTCATTTAATTGGGCCTATTAGAGAGGATATTATTTAAAATGTTTGCTCTATGCAGATGACACAGCCCAACCTCACATTCAATTCGCACATATATGTATGTCATTTATTTCAGCAGATTTCGTGAGTTTTTGTGCATTTTCGTGTGGTATGAAGGATAAATGTTGTATTTGTTCCATTTTACTATTATACTGTAAACCTCTGTGTGCTATGTAGGAATACTATATGTGAGAGAGCTCCAAAGAATAATTACAATGTTTTACTTTTAATAGGTAATTGCAAATGGCAAATATACTACAAATAAAGCTTCTGATTGAGTTTGGAACTGTCAGATAATTTCTGTAGCACAGAAATATAACGATAGTAAAATGTAACGTAATGAAACAGGCAGGGAGCAGGCCTCGAACCCTCTACCTTGTAGCCCGAAGTCCAGCGCGTTATCGACTGTGCCCCCCGAAAGCATACTCAAGCGAAAGACTCTACAGCTCTCGAGATTCATTGTTGGTTAGGAATAGATAATAGAGCCATGGTTGGACGAGTCAGCCGAGAGTGGATAGCTGTATCGGCCACTGTTGGATAGCTCAGCTGTAGCTGCATACTAGAGTCATGTTTGGATAATAGAGGCGTGGTGGGCTGTACCAGTCAGCTATGATTGGATAGCTACGGTACCTCCGCCCCTTCATAGTCCCAGACCCAAAACACTCTCAGTCTGTCAGCGACCGTGCAAGAGTGAACATCTCCCGTGACTGTTTTTTCTTAACTTGTCAAAGCTTGAAATCGGTTCACTCATTTCCATCCCAGCCCGAAACCGTATCTATGTATGCTTATGTGTACAATGCGCTTTGATGAATAAAAAAAAACCATACCAACCAGAATATAGTCATGTCTTTATTTTCACATTTCAATATTATATCACCTCAGTCATGGACAGAATAGACATTTAGGAAGGCAGAGTATGACAATATGAAAACATAATATAAAAAAAGAACAAGTTTTATGTGTAGTCAATTTCCAGGGGCTTCCTCTACGCGAAGCAGAGCCGTCCTGAGCCTCCACTACACGAACTCAGTGCCAGAGTGAACTATTCCCCTGGCCACTATTTCAAAGTTGTCAAAGCTTGAAGTCATTTGACTCATTTCGATCCCAGCCCAAAGCCGAGAAGTGCCAGGGGCTTCCTCTTACATGAACTTGGCGCCTCTCCAGCTCTCGAGATTCATTGTTGGTTAGGAATAGATAATAGAGCCACGGTTGGACACTTCAGAATAAAGCCATGGTTGGACGAGTCAGCCGTGAGTGGATATCTGTATCGGCCACTGTTGGATAGCTCAGCCGTAGCTGCATACTAGAGTCATGTTCGGATAATAGAGGCGTAGTGGGCTGTACCAGTCAGCTATGATTGGATAGCTACGGTAGCTCCGCCCCTTCATAGTCTCAGACCCAAAACACTCTCAGTCTGTCAGCAACCATGCAAGAGTGAACATCTCCCGTGACTGTTTTTTCTAAACTTGTCAAAGCTTGAAATCGGTTCACTCATTTCCATCCCAGCCCGAAACCGTATCTATGTATGCTTATGTGTACAATGCGCTTTGATGAATAAAAAAAAACCATACCAACCAGAATATAGTCATGTCTTTATTTTCACATTTCAATATTATATCACCTCAGTCATGGACAGAATAGACATTTAGGAAGGCAGAGTATGACAAAATGAAAACATAATATCAAAAAAGAACAAGTTTTATGTGTAGTCAATTTCCAGGGGCTTCCTCTACACCACAGGTGTCAAACTCATTCCACGAAGGGCCGAGTGTCTGCGGGTTTTCGCTCCTCCCTTGTACTTGATTGATGAATTAACATCACTAATTAGTTAGGAACAACCCCACACCTGGTTGTCTAGGGCTTTATTGAAAGGAAAAACCAAAAACCTGCAGACACTAGGCCCTCCGTGGAATGAGTTTGACACCCCTGCTCTAGACGAAGCAGAGCCGTCCTGAGCCTCCACTACACGAACTCAGTGCCAGAGTGAACTATTCCCCTGGCCACTATTTCAAAGTTGTCAAAGCTTGAAGTCATTTGACTCATTTCGATCCCAGCCCGAAGCCGAGAAGTGCCAGGGTCTTCCTCTTACATGAACTTGGCGCCTCTCCAGCTCTCGAGATTCATTGTTGGTTAGGAATAGATAATAGAGCCACGGTTGGACACTTCAGAATAAAGCCATGGTTGGACGAGTCAGCCGTGAGTGGATATCTGTATCGGCCACTGTTGGATAGCTCAGCTGTAGCTGCATACTAGAGTCATGTTCGGATAATAGAGGCTGGTGGGATGTACCAGTCAGCTATGATTGGATAGCTACAGTAACTCCGCCCCTTCATATTCCCAGACCCAAAACACTCTCAGTCTGTCAGCAACCATGCAAGAGTGAACATCTCCCGTGACTTTTTTTCTTAACTTGTCAAAGCTTGAAATCGGTTCACTCATTTCCATCCCAGCCCGAAACCGTATCTATGTATGCTTATTTGTACAATGCGCTTTGATGAATAAAAAAAAAACATACCAACCAGAATATAGTCATGTCTTTATTTTCACATTTCAATATTATATCACCTCAGTCATGGACAGAATAGACATTTAGGAAGGCAGAGTATGACAATATGAAAGCATAATATAAAAAAAGAACAAGTTTTATGTGTAGTCAATTTCCAGGGGCTTCCTCTGCGCAAAGCAGAGCCGTCCTGAGCCTCCACTACACGAACTCAGTGCCAGAGTGAACTATTCCCCTGGCCACTATTTCAAAGTTGTCAAAGCTTGAAGTCATTTGACTCATTTCGATCCCAGCCCAAAGCCGAGAAGTGCCAGGGGCTTCCTCTTACATGAACTTGGCGCCTCTCCAGCTCTCGAGATTCATTGTTGGTTAGGAATAGATAATAGAGCCACGGTTGGACACTTCAGAATAAAGCCATGGTTGGACGAGTCAGCCGTGAGTGGATATCTGTATCGGCCACTGTTGGATAGCTCAGCCGTAGCTGCATACTAGAGTCATGTTCGGAAAATAGAGGCGTAGTGGGCTGTACCAGTCAGCTATGATTGGATAGCTACGGTAGCTCCGCCCCTTCATAGTCTCAGACCCAAAACACTCTCAGTCTGTCAGCAACCATGCAAGAGTGAACATCTCCCGTGATTGAAATCGGTTCACTCATTTCCATCCCAGCCCGAAACCGTATCTATGTATGCTTATGTGTACAATGCGCTTTGATGAATAAAAAAAAACCATACCAACCAGAATATAGTCATGTCTTTATTTTCACATTTCAATATTATATCACCTCGGTCATTGACAGAATAGACATTTAGGAAGGCAGAGTATGACAAAATGAAAACATAATATAAAAAAGAACTAGTTTTATGTGTAGTCAATTTCCAGGGGCTTCCTCTACGCGAAGCAGAGCCGTCCTGAGCCTCCACTACACGAACTCAGTGCCAGAGTGAACTATACCCCTGGCCACTATTTCAAAGTTGTCAAAGCTTGAAGTCATTTGACTCATTTCGATCCCAGCCCAAAGCCGAGAAGTGCCAGGGGCTTCCTTTCCATGAACTTGGCGCCTCTCCAGCTCTCGAGATTCATTGTTGGTTAGGAATAGATAATAGAGCCACGGTTGGAGACTTCAGAATACAGCCATGGTTGGACGAGTCAGCCGTGAGTGGATATCTGTATCGGCCACTGTTGGATAGCTCAGCTGTAGCTGCATACTAGAGTCATGTTCGGATAATAGAGGCGTGGTGGGCTGTACCAGTCAGCTATGATTGGATAGCTACGGTAGCTCCGCCCCTTCATAGTCTCAGACCCAAAACACTCTCAGTCTGTCAGAGACCATGCAAGAGTGAACATCTCCCGTGATTGAAATCGGTTCACTCATTTCCATCCCAGCCCGAAACCGTATCTATGTATGCTTATGTGTACAATGCGCTTTGATGAATAAAAAAAAACCATACCAACCAGAATATAGTCATGTCTTTATTTTCACATTTCAATATTATATCACCTCGGTCATTGACAGAATAGACATTTAGGAAGGCAGAGTATGACAAAATGAAAACATAATATAAAAAAAGAACAAGTTTTATGTGTAGTCAATTTCCAGGGGCTTCCTCTACACGAAGCAGAGCCGTCCTGAGCCTCCACTACACGAACTCAGTGCCAGAGTGAACTATTCCCCTAGCCACTATTTCAAAGTTGTCAAAGCTTGAAGTCATTTGACTCATTTCGATCCCAGCCCGAAGCCGAGAAGTGCCAGGGGCTTCCTCTTACATGAACTTGGCGCCTCTCCAGCTCTCGAGATTCATTGTTGGTTAGGAATAGATAATAGAGCCACGGTTGGACACTTCAGAATAAAGCCATGGTTGGACGAGTCAGCCGTGAGTGGATATCTGTATCGGCCACTGTTGGATAGCTCAGCCGTAGCTGCATACTAGAGTCATGTTCGGATAATAGAGGCGTAGTGGGCTGTACCAGTCAGCTATGATTGGATAGCTACGGTAGCTCCGCCCCTTCATAGTCTCAGACCCAAAACACTCTCAGTCTGTCAGCAACCATGCAAGAGTGAACATCTCCCGTGACTGTTTTTTCTAAACTTGTCAAAGCTTGAAATCGGTTCACTCATTTCCATCCCAGCCCGAAACCGTATCTATGTATGCTTATGTGTACAATGCGCTTTGATGAATAAAAAAAACCCATACCAACCAGAATATAGTCATGTCTTTATTTTCACATTTCAATATTATATCACCTCAGTCATGGACAGAATAGACATTTAGGAAGGCAGAGTATGACAATATGAAAACATAATATAAAAAAAGAACAAGTTTTATGTGTAGTCAATTTCCAGGGGCTTCCTCGACGTGAAGCAGAGCCGTCCTGAGCCTCCACTACACGAACTCAGTGCCAGAGTGAACTATTCCCCTGGCCACTATTTCAAAGTTGTCAAAGCTTGAAGTCGGTTGAATCATTTCGATCCCAGCCCAAAGCCGAGAAGTGCCAGGGGCTTCCTTTCCATGAACTTGGCGCCTCTCCAGCTCTCGAGATTCATTGTTGGTTAGGAATAGATAATAGAGCCACGGTTGGAGACTTCAGAATACAGCCATGGTTGGACGAGTCAGCCGTGAGTGGATATCTGTATCGGCCACTGTTGGATAGCTCAGCTGTAGCTGCATACTAGAGTCATGTTCGGATAATAGAGGCGTGGTGGGCTGTACCAGTCAGCTATGATTGGATAGCTACGGTAGCTCCGCCCCTTCATAGTCTCAGACCCAAAACACTCTCAGTCTGTCAGAGACCATGCAAGAGTGAACATCTCCCGTGATTGAAATCGGTTCACTCATTTCCATCCCAGCCCGAAACCGTATCTATGTATGCTTATTTGTACAATGCGCTTTGATGAATAAAAAAAAAACATACCAACCAGAATATAGTCATGTCTTTATTTTCACATTTCAATATTATATCACCTCAGTCAATGACAGAATAGACATTTAGGAAGGCAGAGTATGACAATATGAAAACATAATATAAAAAAGAACAAGTTTTATGTGTAGTCGATTTCCAGGGGCTTCCTCTACGCGAAGCAGAGCCGTCCTGAGCCTCCACTACACGAACTCAGTGCCAGAGTGAACTATTCCCCTGGCCACTATTTCAAAGTTGTCAAAGCTTGAAGTCATTTGACTCATTTCGATCCCAGCCCAAAGCCGAGAAGTGCCAGGGGCTTCCTCTTACATGAACTTGGCGCCTCTCCAGCTCTCGAGATTCATTGTTGGTTAGGAATAGATAATAGAGCCACGGTTGGACACTTCAGAATAAAGCCATGGTTGGACGAGTCAGCCGTGAGTGGATATCTGTATCGGCCACTGTTGGATAGCTCAGCCGTAGCTGCATACTAGAGTCATGTTCGGATAATAGAGGCGTAGTGGGCTGTACCAGTCAGCTATGATTGGATAGCTACGGTAGCTCCGCCCCTTCATAGTCTCAGACCCAAAACACTCTCAGTCTGTCAGCAACCAAGCAAGAGTGAACATCTCCCGTGACTGTTTTTTCTAAACTTGTCAAAGCTTGAAATCGGTTCACTCATTTCCATCCCAGCCCGAAACCGTATCTATGTATGCTTATGTGTACAATGCGCTTTGATGAATAAAAAAAACCCATACCAACCAGAATATAGTCATGTCTTTATTTTCACATTTCAATATTATATCACCTCAGTCATTGACAGAATAGACATTTAGGAAGGCAGAGTATGACAAAATGAAAACATAATATAAAAAAAGAACAAGTTTTATGTGTAGTCAATTTCCAGGGGCTTCCTCTACACGAAGCAGAGCCGTCCTGAGCCTCCACTACACGAACTCAGTGCCAGAGTGAACTATTCCCCTGGCCACTATTTCAAAGTTGTCAAAGCTTGAAGTCGGTTGACTCATTTCGATCCCAGCCCAAAGCCGAGAAGTGCCAGGGGCTTCCTTTCCATGAACTTGGCGCCTCTCCAGCTCTCGAGATTCATTGTTGGTTAGGAATAGATAATAGAGCCACGGTTGGAGACTTCAGAATACAGCCATGGATGGACGAGTCAGCCGTGAGTGGATATCTGTATCGGCCACTGTTGGATAGCTCAGCTGTAGCTGCATACTAGAGTCATGTTCGGATAATAGAGGCGTGGTGGGCTGTACCAGTCAGCTATGATTGGATAGCTACGGTAGCTCCGCCCCTTCATAGTCTCAGACCCAAAACACTCTCAGTCTGTCAGCGACCATGCAAGAGTGAACATCTCCCGTGATTGAAATCGGTTCACTCATTTCCATCCCAGCCCGAAACCGTATCTATGTATGCTTATGTGTACAATGCGCTTTGATGAATAAAAAAAACCCATACCAACCAGAATATAGTCATGTCTTTATTTTCACATTTCAATATTATATCACCTCGGTCATTGACAGAATAGACATTTAGGAAGGCAGAGTATGACAAAATGAAAACATAATATAAAAAAAGAACAAGTTTTATGTGTAGTCAATTTCCAGGGGCTTCCTCTACACGAAGCAGAGCCGTCCTGAGCCTCCACTACACGAACTCAGTGCCAGAGTGAACTATTCCCCTGGCCACTATTTCAAAGTTGTCAAAGCTTGAAGTCATTTGACTCATTTCGATCCCAGCCCAAAGCCGAGAAGTGCCAGGGGCTTCCTCTTACATGAACTTGGCGCCTCTCCAGCTCTCGAGATTCATTGTTGGTTAGGAATAGATAATAGAGCCACGGTTGGACACTTCAGAATAAAGCCATGGTTGGACGAGTCAGCCGTGAGTGGATATCTGTATCGGCCACTGTTGGATAGCTCAGCCGTAGCTGCATACTAGAGTCATGTTCGGATAATAGAGGCGTAGTGGGCTGTACCAGTCAGCTATGATTGGATAGCTACGGTAGCTCCGCCCCTTCATAGTCTCAGACCCAAAACACTCTCAGTCTGTCAGCGACCATGCAAGAGTGAACATCTCCCGTGATTGAAATCGGTTCACTCATTTCCATCCCAGCCCGAATCCGTATCTATGTATGCTTATGTGTACAATGCGCTTTGATGAATAAAAAAAAACCATACCAACCAGAATATAGTCATGTCTTTATTTTCACATTTCAATATTATATCACCTCGGTCATTGACAGAATAGACATTTAGGAAGGCAGAGTATGACAAAATGAAAACATAATATCAAAAAAGAACAAGTTTTATGTGTAGTCAATTTCCAGGGGCTTCCTCTACGCGAAGCAGAGCCGTCCTGAGCCTCCACTACACGAACTCAGTGCCAGAGTGAACTATTCCCCTGGCCACTATTTCAAAGTTGTCAAAGCTTGAAGTCGGTTGACTCATTTCGATCCCAGCCCAAAGCCGAGAAGTGCCAGGGGCTTCCTCTACATGAACTTAGCGCCTCTCCAGCTCTACAGATTCATTGTTGGCTAGAAATAGACCCAACCCTGGCCACTATTTCAAAGTTGTCAAAGCTTGAAGTCGTTTGACTCATTTCCATCCTAGCCCAAACCTGAGAAACAGCCTCGGTTGGATATAACGGCCACGGTTGGATCAAACGGCCTCGGCTGGATAAAATTCAAGTCACTATATAACCAGCACTACTCACTGACACTCTGAGCTGTAAAACGAAACCAGAAGGGAGCTGCCATCATCAGAAGAAGAACAAATCAGACAGAAGTCAGAAACACGCCGATTGACTGCTGCTAAGGCTTGAACACTGCCAGAGAGAACTGCCTTGATTATGAAGGGGAAAGGTGTAATGACTGTTTTCCTACTTGCACTTGTTGCAAAATCCTCTGTGTCTCTTCCTATCACTATAACAGTGATGTTGAATCAACCAGTTACACCGCCCTGCTCTGGATCATGCCATGGTGACAGAAATAAGACGGGAAGGAAAGAACCATAGAATAAATGGAACATTCTGCTATCACTCCGTGGATCCAAGACCAAGAAAACACATCCCATCAGGAAAAAAACACTGACATGTCACGCTCTGCTCTGTCGTCGCTGCCAGCCACCAGCATGACTGATACACACTTCATCGGCGTCGCTCTACTGGCACTGTGCGATAGTCTCGGCTCCCATTGCCAACTTCACCCCTTACACACCGGCAGAGCTGAGGGGGGGAAAGAGATTCGGAAGGAGAACTTCACCCCATTTCACACCGGCAGAGCTGAGGGGGGAGAGAGATTCGAAAGGAGAACTTCACCCCTTTCACACCGGCATAGCTGAGGGGGGAGAGAGAGTCAGAAGAAATGCTGAGCTCCGCTGCAGCCCCGCCCACTGAAATCCTACGAGGCCGTCTACAATTGATACGCCACATTGCCTCAACCAATGGTTGTGTGCCATGTCACCAGAGCCAGCCGCCTACAATTGACACGCCACATTGCCTCAACCAATGGTTGTGTGCCATGTCACCAGAGCCAGCCGCCTACAATTGACACGCCACATTGCATCAACCAATGGTTGTGTGCCATGTCACTGACAATAATAAAATACATCTTTCGTGCAGAACTCTCCGTCTTCAGTCTTTCAAATAATATGTTTAGATATTAAGGAGGCTGTATGTTTGTATTATCACAGCACTATAATAAAAGGGGGTCCTCAGAATCCATTGTGAGACTAAAAACGTCATAAGTCTCGTCAATAACAACGACGAGACAGCCTATAGACAGACAAGAAGCGCAGTGTCTAACAGCGATGTGCAGTGGAATCAACCTGGAGCTGAAATTAAAGGACGTCATAGAGGATTTTAGGAATGTTTTATTTGTTCCATGTGACTGTTATACTGTATACCTCTATGTGCTATTTAGACCTACTATATGTGAGAGAGCTACAAAGAATAATTCCAATATATTACTTTTAATAGGTTCTTGCAAATGGCAAACATACTACATGAATAAAATAAATTAGACTACTTGAATAAAACTTAGAAACGCTTCTGATTGAGTTTGGAACTGTCAGATAATTTCTGTAGCACAGAAATATAACGACAGTAAAATGTAACGTAATGAAACAGGCAGGGAGCAGGCCTTGAACCCTCAACCTTGTAGCCCCGAAGTCCAGCGCGCTATTGACTGCGCCCCAAAAGCATGTTCAAGCGGAAGAGTCGCTATCTGCGCTTATAAACCCAGGGTCGTTAGACTATATAATGATATTGTGTACGTACGATGAGATTATATTTAAGAAAAGAGGATAGAGGACACAGGGACATGGTTATGCTAGTTGGATTAGTCTGCTGGTTTGACGCTCAAAAAGCGGCTTCACTCCGAGGAGCTGCTGTAGTGTTGCCGGCAGAGAAGATACGCTGGGATCTGTATAGGATGATGGCAGTCAGAGGCAGAAATAAATGGCCTTGGCTGGATAAAACGGCTTCGGTTGGATAACACTGCCGTGGCTGGATAGAACGATTGGATAAAACGACCTCGGCTGGATAAAACTGCCTCGGTTGGATAAAACATCCTCGGATGGATTAAAACATCCTCGGCTGGATAAAACGGCCTCGGTTGGATAAAACGGCCTCGGTTGGATAAAACGGCCCTCGGCTGGATAAAACATCCTCGGCTGGATAAAACATCCTCGGCTGGATAAAACGGCCTCGGTTGGATAAAACGGCCTCGGTTGGATAAAACATCCTCGGCTGGATAAAACGGCCTCGGTTGGATAAAAAGGCCTCGGCTGGATAAAACGGCCCTCGGTTGGATAAAACGGCCTCGGTTGGATAAAACGACCTCGGTTGGATAAAACGGCCTCGGCTGGATAAAACGACCTCGGCTGGATAAAACGACCTCGGTTGGATAAAACGACCTCGGTTGGATAAAACGGCCTCGGTTGGATAAAACATCCTCGGCTGGATAAAACGGCCCTCGGCTGGATAAAACGACTTCGGCTGGATAAAACGGCCTCGGTTGGATAAAACGGCCTCGGTTGGATAAAACGGCCTCGGTTGGATAAAACGGCCTCGGTTGGATAAAACGGCCTCGGTTGGATAAAACATCCTCGGCTGGATAAAACGACCTCGGTTGGATAAAACGGCCCTCGGTTGGATAAAACGGCCCTCGGTTGGATAAAACGGCCCTCGGTTGGATAAAACGGCCTCGGTTGGATAAAACGACCTCGGTTGGATAAAACGGCCTCGGCTGGATAAAACGACCTCGGTTGGATAAAACGACCTCGGCTGGATAAAACGACCTCGGTTGGATAAAACGACCTCGGCTGGATAAAACGACCTCGGTTGGATAAAACGACCTCGGTTGGATATAACGGCCTCGGTTGGATAAAACGGCCTCGGTTGGATAAAACGGCCTCGGTTGGATAAAACGGCCCTCGGTTGGATAAAACGGCCCTCGGCTGGATAAAACGGCCTCGGCTGGATATAATGGCCTCGGCTGGATAAAACGGCCTCGGCCGTATAAAACGACCTCGGTTGGATAAAACGACCTCGGCTGGATAAAACGGCCTCGGCTGGATAAAACGACCTCGGCTGGATATAACGGCCTCGGCTGGATATAACGGTTGCCGCTCTGGAGAAGATAGGCTGGGCTCTGTATAGGAACACTGCTGCGTTACGACGCCAGTCAAATCGATGAGCAGCTCTACTATCTCGGTTGTAGCTCGGCGGACGAGAGTCTTTCACATGTGAACATCCAACCACGTCTGTTTTATCCAACCACGGCTGAATCGTCCGACCAATGTTAAGTCTATGGGAGTTCAGAAAACCCTCCCAAAAAATGGTGTCCATTTATTCATCTACTTCCTTATAAATGTACTTCCTGTTTCAACACAGTGGGCGGGTTCAACACGTATAAGTTTATATTATACACTGCTAAAAAAAATAAAGGGAACACTTAAACAACACAATGTAACTCCAAGTCAATCACACTTCTGTGAAATCAAACTGTCAGCTTAGGAAGCAACACTGATTGACAATAAATTTCACATGCTGTTGTGCAAATGGAATAGACAAAAGGTGGAAATTATAGGCAATTAGCAAGACACCCCCAATAAAGGAGTGGTTCTGCAGGTGGTGACCACAGACCACTTCTCAGTTCCTATGCTTCCTGGCTGATGTTTTGGTCACTTTTGAATGCTTTCACTCTAGTGGTAGCATGAGACAGAGTCTACAACCCACACAAGTGGCTCAGGTAGTGCAGCTCATCCAGGATGGCACATCAATGCGAGCTGTGGCAAGAAGGTTTGCTGTGTCTGTCAGCGTAGTGTCCAGAGCATGGAGGTGCTACCAGGAGACAGGCCAGTACATCAGGAGACGTGGAGGAGGCCGTAGGAGGGCAACAACCCAGCAGCAGGACCGCTACCTCCGCCTTTGTGCAAGGAGGAGCACTGCCAGAGCCCTGCAAAATGACCTCCAGCAGGCCACAAATGTGCATTTTTGACCAGGGCCCTATTCCCTATGTAGTGCACTACTTTAGACCAGGGCCCATTGGGCTCTGTATAGTGAATAGGATGCCATTTGGTAGAGCTTTGGCTGATCAGTAAAGGTCAAGGTTCATGATCAGGGGGTAACCATGGAGATAGAGGAATATGTTGAATTAAAACGGGACGGCCAACCCTACTCCTGGAGAGATACTACTGGCCGTGCAGGCTTCTGCTCCGACCCTGCTCTAACACCTGATTCTACTAATCAGTCTGATCAGAACCTTGACTGGCAGAATGAGGTGTATTACAGCAGGGCTGAAGCAAAAGCCTGCAGACCCAGTAGCTCTCTGAGAGGAGGGTTGGTATCACCAAGACCACTTAGGTTAATACGGCATAAACTAGCTTTCTGATTGGTTTACCGGCCATCAATTAGCTTTCTGATTGGTTACTTCACATACAGTTGAAGTCGGAAGTTTACATACACCTTGGCCAAATACATTTAAACTCAGTTTTTCACAATTCCTGACATTTATTCCTAGTAAAAATTCCCTGTCTTAGGTAAATTAGGATCACCACTTTATTTTAAGAATGTGAAATGTCAGAATAATAGTAGAGAGAATTATTTCTTTCAGCTTTTTTTTCTTTCATCACATTCCCATTGGGTCAGAAGTTTACATACACTCAATTAGTATTTGGTAGCATTAAATTATGTTTAACTTGGGTCAAACGTTGCAGGGAGCCTTCCACAAGCTTCCCACATTAAGTTGGGGGAATTTTGGCCAATTCCTCCTGACAGAGCTGGTGTAACTGAGTCAGGTTTTTAGGCCTCCTTGCTCACACACGCGAGTTCTGCCCACAAATTTTCTAGGTCAGGGCTTTGTGATGGTCACTCCAATACCTTGACTTTGTTGTCCTTAAGCCATTTTGCCACAACTTTGGAAGTATGCTTGGGGTCATTGTCCATTTTTGGAAGACCCATTTGGAAGACCCATTTGTGACCAAGCTTTAACTTCCCGACTGATGTCTTGAGAGAGAGCATTCAGTGTAAACCTAAACGTTGAGGAGGAGTGTCGATCTAGGATCAGGTATGTTTGAATAGGAGTATTACTATCCATTCTACCATTAGGATGGTACCCCAACACTGTTACTATCCATTCTACCATTAGGTTGGGACCCCAACACTGTTACTATCCATTCTACCATTAGGTTGGTACCCCAACACTGTTACTATCCATTATACCATTAGGTTGGTACCCCAACACTGTTACTATCCATTCTACCATTAGGTTGGTACCCCAACACTGTTACTATCCATTCTACCGTTAGGTTGGTACCCCAACACTGTTACTATCCATTCTACCATTAGGTTGGTACCCCAACACTGTTCCTATCCATTCTACCATTAGGTTGGTACCACAACACTGTTACTATCCATTCTACCATTAGGTTGGGACCCCAACACTGTTACTATTCATTCTACCATTAGGTTGGTACCCCAAAACTGTTACTATCCATTCTACCATTACGTTGGTACCCCAACACTGTTACTATCCATTTGTCGTGTCTTTGGCTATGCCGGATTAAGTGATATGACATGCTGTTCTATAAAATCCTTTCTCTGTAATTAATATTACCTGAATGAGCTAATCATGTAAATGTAATTAACTAGAAAGTCGGGGCACCATGAAATAATATTTAGAGCTTTTATCTTCCGAATAAACTCTTAAAGACCTAGTAATATTTTACATCAATATCAGTCAATATTAATCGTCACCTTATTTCAGTCTCATCTGAAAGTTGTAAATTCTTGGTTATCTTCACGAACCCTGGCTAACAAGTTGAATCAGCAATACAAAAATGGGTTTAATTATTTATTTACTAAATACCTAACTAATCACACCGAATTACATAAGCACAGAATGAATCATACCTTGATTACAAATGATGTAATAAAGAAAACGTCCCTAGCGGACGGAACAGATGTGACAGCTGGTTACACAAAAGAAAAGGGGGCTGAGTTTGAGTGAAAGAGCAGGAAGACTGGGGGAACAAAGGGAGAAGCCATGCTATCGTAAATACAGTATCTTATGCATTCTAAATTACCGCCCATTTGGAAAAGGAAAATGCAATAAATATTTACTCTGAGCTGCGCTTTGGTAAGTTGGTGGTAGATGAAAGGCCGTGTTGCCCAACAGAGTACTTTGAAGATTGTCTCTGGTGGTAAATTGGATAGTAACGTCGTTGTGTGGTAGACGGGATACTCTGTCTGTTCTTTCCTAGCCCACGCTTGCAGCTGCTGTTGCTAACTCAACGGCTAGGAGGTATCACTTCTGTAGTGAATAAGAGTTCAAAGTTCATACCATTCGCAAAAAAAGCTCACGCTGAGGTTGGCTTCGTTCTGTAGTTATTATCTGAACCATTCTGACATCGGATCGTTATCCTAATGTACCCGGAACAGTTGACATGTTAGTCCTTTTAACGTATGGACCGTCGTCCTCACATCCTCGGAACAGGAGGTTACATTTTCGTCAAGGCTTTATATAGTGGAGCTAGAAGGGTGTTTTTCATAGTTTACAGCCCATGTCTCTTCACAGGGGCGGGCCACTGATTGAGCAGAGCCCTAACCTTATGAAAACCCAAATCTCTCATTTGGAAGCTTAAATTACATTTAATCTTTTCACCAATCATTTTATATTCAAACATTTCAATTGAACAACAATTCTATGTGAATCCAATAACTACATAGTGCAGACTTTCCACTGTAGAGTTTGTCATCCTATCACTGATGAGAATGTCTCAGATGACAACCGAACTGACATCATATTCATTAAGTACCACCGCATATGTTCAACTGGTCGGATTACCAGAATATGGTTCATTTCCCCCCACCTTCTGATGTTCCCAGAATCTCTATGTTAACCTCTTGGGATTTTCAAATGTCACATCAGTAGGGTAGAGCGAGGAAAAACGGGGGGAGAGGTATTTATGACTGTCATAAACCTATCCCCAGGCCAACGTCATGACATATTCTACCATTAGGATGGTACCCCAACACTGTTACTATCCGTTCTACCATTAGGTTGGTACCCCAACACTGTTACTATCCATTCTACCATTAGGTTGGTACCCCAACACTGTTACTATCCATTCTACCATTAGGTTGGTACCCCCAACACTGTTACTATCCATTCTACCATTAGGTTGGTACCCCAACACTGTTACTATCCATTCTACAATTAGGTTGGTACCCCAACACTGTTACTATCCGTTTTACCATTAGGTTGGTACCCCAACACTGTTACTATCCATTCTACCATTAGGTTGGTACCCCAACACTGTTACTATCCATTATACCATTAGGATGGTACCCCAACACTGTTACTATCCATTCTACCATTAGGTTGGTACCCCAACACTGTTACTATCCATTATACCATTAGGATGGTACCCCAACACTGTTACTATCCATTCTACCATTAGGTTGGTACCCCAACACTGTTACTATCCATTCTACCATTAGGTTGGTACCCCAACACTGTTACTATCCATTCTACCATTAGGTTGGTACCCCAACACTGTTACTATCCATTCTACCATTAGGTTGGTACCCCAACACTGTTACTATCCATTCTACCATTAGGTTGGTACCCCAACACTGTTACTATCCATTCTACCATTAGGTTGGTACCCCAACACTGTTACTATCCATTCTACCATTAGGTTGGTACCCCAACACTGTTACTATCCATTCTACCATTAGGTTGGTACCCCAACACTGTTACTATCCATTCTACCATTAGGATGGTACCCCAACACTGTTACTATCCATTCTACCATTAGGTTGGTACCCCAACACTGTTACTATCCATTCTACCATTAGGTTGGTACCCCAACACTGTTACTATCCATTCTACCATTAGGTTGGTACCCCAACACTGTTACTATCCATTCTACAATTAGGTTGGTACCCCAACACTGTTACTATCCATTCTACCGTTAGGTTGGTACCCCAACACTGTTACTATCCATTCTACCATTAGGTTGGTACCCCAACACTGTTACTATCCATTCTACCATTAGGTTGGTACCCCCAACACTGTTCCTATCCATTCTACCATTAGGTTGGGACCCCAACACTGTTACTATCCATTCTACCATTAGGTTGGTACCCCAACACTGTTACTATCCATTCTACCATTAGGTTGGTACCCCAACACTGTTACTATCCATTCTACCATTAGGTTGGTACCCCAACACTGTTACTATCCATTCTACCATTAGGTTGGGACCCCAACACTGTTACTATCCATTCTACCATTAGGATGGTACCCCAACACTGTTACTATCCATTCTACCATTAGGTTGGTACCCCAACACTGTTACTATCCATTCTACCATTAGGTTGGTACCCCAACACTGTTGATCTGAAGCTGTGAACAAAGACAGTGGTCCAGCTCCCCAAGAAGGTTGATCATCCTGGAACATGACTCCGTTCCTTTTCTCAACACCATGTCGATGATGTCACGTGCCTTCTCTGCCCTCTCAGCGATCACCTTCACTGACTCCATTTCCTCCTGGTTGATGACTGTGTGTTGCAGGAGTCCGTCCAGCAGTCCATTCAGGACAGCTTTTGACACTTGGTTCACAAACTTTGTCCGTACAGAACTTAGCTGGTGCTCTGGAGAACCAGTCAGACTGCTCTCAGCCGGACCTCCTGCCCCCAACACAGCACCTGAGAGAGTCAGGTTACAAAATAACTACATTTGTACATTTTACATTTCAGTCATTTAGAAGCAGACTCCTAAAATAAAAGTACTGAGAAAACATTATCTTTTACAATAATGACCTGAACATATCACATTCATATTTAGGATGGTTTCACAGACAAAGAAAAACAGACTGGGGCATTCAGAACCAGGATAATCTACATCAAGTCCTGGAGGAGAGGTCATTGTTCTTGACTTCAGCCTTTTATGAATCAGGACTAGTCCAGGTCCTACAGTAAACCATGTTGACTGGCTCTCATGCCATTGGTTTGTACAGTGCATTCAGAAAGTATTCAGACCCCTTGACTTTTTCCACATTTTCTTACGTTACAGCCTTATTCTAAAATTGATTAAATAAATGTTTTCCCTCATCAATCTACACACGACACCCCATACTGACAAAGTGAAAACAGATTTTTGCAAATGTTTACAAATTTATTAAAAATAAACAGAACCTTATTTACATAACTATTCAGACTCTTTGCTATGAGACTCGAAATTGAGTTCAGGTGAATCCCGTTTCCATTGATCATTCTTGAGATGTTTCTACAACTTGATTGGGGTCCACCTGTGGTAAACCCAATTGATTGGACATGATTTGGAAAGGCACACACCTGTCTATTTAAGGTCCCACAGTTGACAGTGCATGTCAGAGCAATAACCAGACCATGATGTTGAAGATATTGTCTGTAGAGCTCCGAGACAGGATTATGTCGAGGCCCAGGTTTGAGGAAGGGTACCGAAAAATTTCTGCAGCATTGAAGGTCCCCACGACACAGTGGCCTCCATCATTCTTAAATGGAAGGAGTTTGGAACCACCAAGACTCTTCCTAGAGCTGGCTGCACGGCCAAACTGAGCAATCAGAGGAGAAGGGCCTTGGTCAGGGAGGTGACCAAGAAACCAATGGTCACTCTGACAGAGCTCCAGAGTTCCTCTGTGGAGATGGGAGAACCTTCCAGAAAGACAACCATCTCTGCAGCACTCCACCAAATCAGGCCTTTATGGTAGAGTGGCCAGACTGAAGCCAATCCTCAGTAAAAGGCACATGATGGCCTGCTTCGAGTTAGCCAAAAGGCACCTAAAGGACTCTCAGACCATGTGAAACAAAATTCTCTGGTATGATGAAACCAAGATTGAACTCTTTGACCTGAATGCCAAGCGTCACATCTGGAGGAAACCTGGCACCATCCCTATGGTGAAGCATGGTGGTGGCAGCATCATGCTGTGGGGATGTTTTTCAGCGGCAGGGACTGGGAGACTAGTCAGGATCGAGGGAAAGATGAACGGCCCTTTAGGGTGGACTGCAATCAGTAGTTCTCTCATTTGTTCCTGTTTAGGTTCTTTAGCTTTTATTCTGGAGTACTCTTCTTTACCAATCATGCTCTTTGACAACAGATCATCTGCTATTGGCATTGGGTTTGTCACTCCCTGAACGATTTTGTCCCAGTGTGTCTTCAGAATCTCCTCAGCAGGCATGCCAGGGAATGTTAATGCTGAAGGGGGGTCAATTAAATGAATATGGCTTTAGGGTTAACAGCAGCTGTTTCTACATCTTGCAGTCTCTCCAGTTAACATTCCTCTGATATTAATTAATTAATTGTAGTTAATTTAAAATAAGTTAGTCAATTAAAATAAATAAATAATTGAAAACACTTTTGAAATTAATAATTTTTCCTATTAGGTTAATTGAGAAGTCATTGGAAATAGATGCCCCTTTTCCGGTTATTGAATTTGAATTTCACTTTACTTCCTGAATTGACTGAATTATTTGGAATTGACGCCTACCCTGGCTGACACGATTATCTATTCTACATAACATACAGAGCCTTGCAAAAAAGTGTTCATACCCCTTGTATTTCTCTATTGTGTTACATAGTGAGGTTAAAATGGATTTAATTGTAATGTTTTGCCAACAATCTACTGAAAATACTCTAATGTCAAAGTGGACCTGTCCCCCATAGATACAACATCTGGAAGGTCCCTCAGTCAAGTAACGCATTTCAAGCACAGAATCAACTACAAAGACCAGGGATCTTTCTGAAAGCCTCATAAAGAAGGGCAGTGATTGGTAGATGGGTAACAATAACAAATCAGACATTGAATATCTCTTTAAGTGTGGTCAAGTTAATAATGATGCTGTGGATTACATATTAAACCACATAGACACATCGATACAGTCGTCCTTCTGAACTGAGCTGCAGAAGAGGAAGGAAACAGCTTAGTGATGTCACCAGGACATTGGTGAATTTAAAACAGTTACAGACTTCAAATGTCTGTGATGGGAGAAAACTGAGGATGGATCAACAACATTGTAGTGACTCCATAATAGCGACTTAAATGACAGAGTGAAAAGAAGAATACAAATATACAGAATAAAAATATTCCAAAACATACATCTTATATGCAACAAGGTACTAAAGTAATACTGTAAAAAACATCTACAAAGGAAGACACTTTCTGGCCTAAATGCAAAGCCTCATGTTTGGGGCAAATCCAACACAACACATCACTGAGTAACTACCACATTTTCCAGCATGGTGGTGGCTGCATCATGGTATGGGTATGCTTGACATCGGCAAATACTGGGCAGTTTTTCAGGATAAAAAGAAATAGAACGGAGCTAAGAACAGACAAACTCCTAGAGGACAACCTGGTTCAGTCTGCTTTACACCAGGGACTGGGGGAGGAATTCACCTTTCAGCAGGACAATAACCTAAAACACAAGGCCAAATCTACACTGGAGTTGCTTCCCAAGAAGACAGTGAATGTTCCTAAGTGGCCGAGTTAAACTTAAATCTGCTTGAGAATCTATGGCAAGACTTGAAAATGGCTGTCTAGCCATGATCCCCAACATTTTGAAAGAGCTTGAATAATTATGAAAATAATAATGGGCTAATATTGTACAATCCAGGTGTGTAAAGCTATTAGAGACTTACCCAAGATGCACAGCTGTAATGGCTGCCAAGGTGTTTCTAACATGTATCAAATCAGGGGGCTGAATACTTATGGAACAACTATATTTTAGGAATTTAATTTATATCAATCTAAGATATATATTCTTCCATTTTGACATTACTGAGTATTTTGTGTAGACTTGACAAGAAATTCCAATGAAATCCCTTTAAATCCCACTTTGTAACACAATAAAATGTGATGCAGATACTTTTGCAAGGCTCTGTATTTCTGTCTGAATGTTCTATATCATTACACCCCACTGAACACGACTCATGAAGACCTTCATCACCAAACTGAACACGACTCATGAAGACCTTCATCACCCCACTGAACACGACTCATGAAGACCTTCATCACCAAACTGAACACGACTCATGAAGACCTTCATCACCCCACTGAACACGACTCATGAAGACCTTCATCACCCCACTGAACACGACTCATGAAGACCTTCATCACCAAACTGAACACGACTCATGAAGACCTTCATCACCCCACTGAACACGACTCATGAAGACCTTCATCACCAAACTGAACACGACTCATGAAGACCTTCATCACCCCACTGAACACGACTCATGAAGACCTTCATCACCCCACTGAACACGACTCATGAAGACCTTCATCACCCCACTGAACACGACTCATGAAGACCTTCATCACCCCACTGAACACGACTCATGAAGACCTTCATCACCCCACAGAACACGACTCATGAAGACCTTCATCACCCCACTGAACACGACTCATGAAGACCTTCATCACCCCACTGAACATGACTCATGAAGACCTTCATCACCCCACTGAACATGACTCATGAAGACCTTCATCATTGTCCTTCATCACAACATGAAGAGATGTTAGCTCTATAACCCGTTTTATAAACCTCGTCCACAAAAACAAACTTACGTGTTGGATGAGAGTCTTTGCTGTATACATCTGAAAAACAAACAAGAGAATATATCATAACATGTAAATAGCATCTGTTAGAAAAGGACATTGATGATTGACATACTGTTCATGTGTAGTATTTCTTACCTTTTGATACCACTGATTTCCATACTGTCCTCTCATCATCCCCGATTAACTCCATCTCAATGTCAACCCCTGTGTTTCCCATAACCATCTGACAACAGCTTGGTCTGGTGTCTGCTGGTAACAGCTGAATCTTCTGTAGGAGGCCATATGGTGCAACGATTGAGACAACAGACAGAGAGAGAAATAGTGAAATAGAATGATATTCCAGTTATTCATATACAATATGACAGATTCATGTCCTCAGCCTGATAAAACTGCACCTCTGGATAGATGGAAGTGGAGTGGGGATTCTTGAACGCAAACCAACTGTTCAGCTTTAAGGACCCGTTTGGACTTGACAGGAGAAATTCTTTATATCCTTCGGATATCTGATCTTTCTCCCGATCCCGAACAGCCTACAAAATGAGCAACGTAGTAGTCAGTCAGAACAATGTAGTCTCATAATTCACACAACATGCAGCTCACTGAGCAATCCATTTTTTGTCAACAACAACAAATGTGTACACTACTGTTTACTATCTCTATTTTACCAGGAGATTATGTTAAAGGTGTACCAGGTAAGTTGACTGAGACATGATTCTCTTTCACAGCAATGACCTGGGGAAGAGTTACAGGGGAGAGGAGAGGGGGAAAATGAGCCAATTGGAAGCTGGGGATGATTAGGTTGCCATGATGGTATGAGGGTCAGATTGGGAATTTAGCCAGGACACGGGGTTAACACCCCTACTCTTACGATAAGTGCCATGGGATCTTTAATGACCTCAGAAAGTCAGGACACCTGTTTAACGTCCCATCTGAAAGACAGCACCCTACACAGGGCAATGTCCCCTTCACTGCCCAGGGGCATTGGGTTCTCTTTCGGCCAGAGGGAGGAGTGCTGTCTACTGGCTCTTCAAATGAATGAGACAGAAATAGATTTCTCACAGAGCTGCATGTTGTCTTTGTAATCTAGAGATTTTCAAGAAACTATCAGCTTTCCTTCAGTAAGTTTCAACATACTGTTGTCATGACGTTGGCTTGGGGGTAGGTTTATGACAGTCATAAATACCTCTCCCCCCTTTTTTCCTCTCTCTACCCTACTGATGTGACATTTGAAAATCCTTTGATTAACATAGAGATTGTCAGAGCTAGTAGGAGTGCTGGGTGGAATGGAGTCAAACGCAGAGAGCAAAGTTTAAGGTTCGTGGATTTATTTTCCAATGCACGGGAAAATCCTGCCCTAACACATACGGGCACATCAGAAAAGTCCAAGTAACACCAGACTAAACTGTTCCGAGGAAAATAACAAAATCCACTACAAGATCCTACACCAACATAACAGTAAGTAAGCCCGCACAACAGCCAGCGGGCTACCTAACCTTATATAGCCTACCCAACCAACCTAAACTAAAACAGGTGCACCCAATCAGCCCAAATAAACAGAAACCAAAACGAAAGAAACGATGGCAGCTAGTAGGCCGGTGACGACGACCGCCGAGCCCCGCCCGAACAGGAAGAGGCACCATCCTCGGCGGGATTCGTGACAGTACCCCCCCTCTGACGCGCGGCTCCCGCAGCGCGCCGACCCCGGCCTCGAGGACGACCCGGAGGGCGAGGCGCAGGACAATCCGGGTGGCGACGGTGGAAATCAGCCAAGAGGGAAGGATCTAAAATATCCTTCCCAGGTACCCAGCACCTCTCCTCCGGACCGTACCCCTCCCAGTCAACGAGGTACTGCAGGCCCCTCACCCGGCGTCTCGAGTCCAGAATAGCTCGTACAGCGTACGCCGGGGACCCCTCGATATCCAGAGGGGGCGGAGGGACCTCCGGCACCTCACCTTCCTGAAGGGGACCAGCTACCACCGGCCTGAGGAGAGACACATGAAACGAGGGGTTAATACGATAATAAGAGGGGAGTTGTAATCTATAACACACCTCGTTTATCCTCCTCAGGACTTTAAATGGCCCCACACACTGTGGCCCCAGCTTCCGGCAGGGCAGGCGGAGGGGCAGGTTTCGGGTCGAGAGCCAGACCCTGTCCCCTGGTGCGAACACAGGGGCCTCACTGCGGTGGCGGTCAGCGCTCCTCTTCTGACGCTCACTGGCCTGCCTGAGAGAGGCCTGGACTGCCCGCCAGGTCTCTCTAGAGCGCTGGACCCACTCCTCCACCGCAGGAGCTTCGGTCTGGCTCTGATGCCACGGAGCCAGGACCGGCTGGTACCCCAATACGCACTCAAATGGCGACATGTTAGTTGAGGAGTGGCGGAGTGAATTCTGGGCCAACTCTGCCCACGGAACATACCTTGCCCATTCTCCAGGCCGGTCCTGGCAATACGACCTCAGAAACCTACCCACTTCCTGGTTCACCCGTTCTACCTGCCCATTACTTTCAGGGTGATACCCAGAGGTAAGGCTGACCGAGACCCCCAGACGCTCCATAAACGCCCTCCATACCCGGGACGTGAACTGGGGACCTCGATCAGATACGATGTCCTCCGGCACCCCGTAATGCCGGAAGACGTGAGTAAAAAGAGCCTCCGCAGTCTGTAGGGCCGTAGGGAGACCAGGCAATGGAAGGAGACGACAGGACTTAGAAAACCGATCCACAACGACCAAAACGGTAGTGTTCCCCTGAGAAGGAGGAAGATCAGTCAGGAAATCTACCGATAAATGAGACCATGGCCGTTGTGGAACCGGGAGGGGTTGTAACTTCCCTCTCGGTAGGTGCCTAGGAGCCTTACTCTGTGCGCATACCGAGCAGGAAGAGACATAGAGTCTCACGTCCTTAGCCAAAGTGGGCCACCAGTATTTCCTCCTAAGATCCCGCACTGTTCTCTCAATCCCCGGATGACCCGAAGAAGGTAGTGTATGAGCCCACCGAATCAAACGATCACGAACACCAAGCGGTACGTACTTACGGCCAGTTGGACACTGGGATGGCACAGGTTCTACCCTTAACGCCCGCTCGATGTCCGCGTCCACCTCCCATACCACCGGGGCCACCAGACACGAGGCTGGAAGGATGGGAGTCGGATCGATGGACCGGTCATCCGTGTCATACAGACGTGACAGCGCGTCAGCCTTGGTGTTAAGGGAACCTGGTCGGTAAGAGATCTTAAATCTAAAACGAGTAAAAAACATGGCCCACCTAGCCTGACGCGGACTCAGTCTCTTCGCCTCTCGGATATACTCCAGATTTCGGTGGTCAGTCCAGATGAGAAAAGGGTATTTGGCCCCCTCAAGCCAGTGTCTCCACACTTTCAGGGCTTTTACCATAGCTAGTAACTCCCGATCCCCCACATCATAGTTCCGCTCCGCCGGCTCCAGCTTCTTAGAAAAAAAAGCACAGGGACGGAGCTTCGGCGGCGCGCCCGAGCGCTGGGATAGCACGGCTCCAACACCAGCCTCGGACGCATCCACCTCCACTATGAACGCTAACGAAGGGTCCGGATGCGCCAACACGGGAGCTTCAGTAAACCTTGCCTTCAACTGGTTGAAGGCTCCATCTGCCTCAGCCGACCACCGTAAACGCACCGGCCCCCCCTTTAGCAGTGAGGTAATTGGTGCCGCCACTTGACCAAAACCCCGGATAAACCTCCGGTAGTAATTGGCAAACCCTAAAAACCGCTGCACCTCCTTTACCGTGGTTGGAGTCGGCCAATTACGCACGGCGTTTACGCGGTCACACTCCATCCTCACCCCCGAAGTGGAAATGCGATAACCCAGGAAGGAAACGGCTGGTTTGGAGAACACACATTTCTCAGCCTTGACGTATAAGTCATGCTCCAGCAGTCGCCCAAGCACCCTGCGCACCAAGGAGACATGAGCAGCGCGTGTGGCCGAATAGATCAAAATGTCATCAATATATACTACCACACCCAGCCCCTGCAAGTCTCTGAGAATCTCATCTACAAAGGATTGGAAAACGGCTGGAGCATTCTTCAACCCATACGGCATGACGAGGTACTCATAGTGGCCTGATGTGGTACTAAACGCTGTTTTCCACTCGTCTCCTCCCCGAATACGCACCAGATTATACGCGCTCCTGAGATCCAGTTTTGTGAAAAAACGCGCTCCGTGGA
This sequence comes from Salvelinus fontinalis, assembly GCF_029448725.1. NCBI lineage: Eukaryota > Metazoa > Chordata > Actinopteri > Salmoniformes > Salmonidae > Salvelinus > Salvelinus fontinalis. The sequence goes on from NW_026600265.1 coordinate 84,182, forward strand.
ATGATTCCATCGCCGTAGCGATCAGAGGTAGTGGATAACTAAATCCCACTGTGATTGAATTTAGACCTCGATAATCAATGCACGGACGCAGTCCTCCGTCCTTTTTTCTCACAAAAAAGAAACTCGAGGAAGCGGGTGACATGGAGGGCCGAATGAACCCCTGTCCCAGAGCTTCCGTGACATATGTCTCCATAGCCAACGTCTCCTCCTGTGACAAAGGGTACACGTGACTCCTGGGAAGTGCAGCGTTCTCCTGAAGGTTTATCACGCAATCCCACCGTCGATGAGGGGGTAATTTAGTCGCTTCCTTCTTACTAAAAGCGATAGCCAAATCGGCATATTCTGGGGGAATGCGCACAGTGGAAACCTGGTCTGAACTCTCCACCGATGTGGCACCGATGGAAACTCCCACACACCTACCTGAACACTCATCTGACCACCCCTGAAGAGCTCCCTGTCGCCAGGAAATGAGGGGATTGTGAATGGCTAGCCAGGGAATCCCCAATACCACTGGAAAACCAGGTGAATCAATAAGGTAAAAACTGATCTGCTCCCTATGATCCCCCTGGGTTACCATGTCCAGCGGAATCGTGGCCTCCCTGACCAGTCCTGACCCTAACGGTCGGCTATCTAGGGAGTGCACGGGGAAAGGTGGGTCTATCTGCACCACCGGAACACCCAACCTACGGGCGAGTCCGCGATCCATAAAACTCCCAGCTGCGCCTGAGTCGACTAGCGCCTTATGCTGAAGAGAGGGGAAAAACGCAGGGAAAAAAATAACCAAAAACATATGACCAACAGGGAGCTCTGGGTGAGTCTTGTGCCTACTCACCTGAGGTGGCCGAGGAGTATTCCGCCTGCCATCCTGACTCCCAGATGGACTCCTCCAGCACCGGTCCGAAGTGTGTCCTCTCCGGCCACAGTAGGTGCAGGAAGAGCCACCTCCTCCGGTCCCCCTAGATGCAGCTCCTCCCAACTCCATTGGAGTTGGAGCGGGAGAGCTGGGAGGTGGAATGGACAGGACCCCCTCTGAACGCCCGCGGGCAGCTAGCAGGTTATCCAGTCGAATCGACATGTCGATCAGTTCATCTAGAGATAGTGTGGTGTCCCGACAAGCTAGCTCCCGACGGACGTCCTCCCGAAGGCTACAACGGTAATGATCTATTAAGGCCCTGTCATTCCACCCCGCTCCAGCAGCCAAAGTCCGGAACTCTAAAGCGAACTCCTGGGCGCTCCTCGTCTCCTGTCTCAGGTGGAACAAACGCTCACCCGCCGCTCGGCCCTCTGGTGGGTGGTCGAACACAACCCGAAACCGACGGGTGAACTCTGCATAATGGTCCCGAGCAGAGTCTGGGCTGTTCCATACCGCGTTGGCCCAGTCCAGGGCTCTCCCCGATAAACAGGAGACAAGGAGGCTTACCCTCTCTTCCTCCGAGGGAGTCGGACGCACGGTAGCCAGGTATAGCTCAAGCTGGAGCAAAAACCCCTGGCAACCAGCCGCTGCTCCATCGTACTCCTTCGGTGGGGTGAGACGCAAAGAGCTGGTCGCAGCCGATGACCCTGTGGGAGTGGGTTGTGTCGTCTGCAGGGGAGCTGTAGGGGGCGCCGGGAGACCACTCCTCTCCCATCGTTCCATCCTCTCCATCATCATGTCCATCGCTGATCCGATACGCTGAAGTACAGCGGTATGATGCTGGACACGCTCCTCCATAGTTGGGAGAGGGGTGGTCGTGGCTCCTGCTGACTCCATAGGTGGTGCGGGCTTCTGTCAGAGCTACTAGGAGTGCTGGGTGGAATGGAGTCAAACGCAGAGAGCAAAGTTTAAGGTTCGTGGATTTATTTTCCAATGCACGGGAAAATCCTGCCCTAACACATACGGGCACATCAGAAAAGTCCAAGTAACACCAGACTAAACTGTTCCGAGGAAAATAACAAAATCCACTACAAGATCCTACACCAACATAACAGTAAGTAAGCCCGCACAACAGCCAGCGGGCTACCTAACCTTATATAGCCTACCCAACCAACCTAAACTAAAACAGGTGCACCCAATCAGCCCAAATAAACAGAAACCAAAACGAAAGAAACGATGGCAGCTAGTAGGCCGGTGACGACGACCGCCGAGCCCCGCCCGAACAGGAAGAAGCACCATCCTCGGCGGGATTCGTGACAGAGATTCTGGGAACATCAGAAGGTGGGGGGAAATGAACTATATTCTGGTAATCCGACCAATTGAACATATGCGGTGGTACTTAATGAATATGATGACAGTTCAGTTGTCATCTGAGACATTCTTATCAATGATAGGATGACATAAAAGGTACCGTGGAAAGTCTACACATTATAGTTATCAGATTCACATGGAATTGTTGTTTAATTTAAATGTTTGAATAGAAAATGATAGGTGAAAAGATTAAATGTAATTTCAGCTTCCAAATGAGAGATTTGGGTTTTCATAAGGTTAGGGTTCTGCTCAATCAGTGGCCCGTCCCTGTGAAGAGACATGGGTTATAAAACTTTTCAAACACACCCTTCTAGCTCCACTATATAAAGCCTTGACGAAAATGTAACCTCCTGTTCCGAGGATGTGAGGACGACGGTCCATACGTTAAAAGGACTAACATGTCAACTGATCCGGGTACATTAGGATAACAATCCGATGTCAGAATGGTTCAGATAATAACTACAGTACGAAGCCAACCTCAGCGTGAGCTTTGGTTGCGAATGGTATGAACTTTGAACTCTTATTCACTACAGAAGTGATACCTCCTAGCCGTTGAGTTAGCAACAGCAGCTGCAAACGTGGGCTAGGAAAGAACAGACAGAGTATCCCGTCTACCACACAACGACGTTACTACAACGTATCCAATTTACCAGCAGAGACATTCTTCAAAGGACACGGCCTTCCATCTACCACCAACCTACCAAAGCGCAGCTCAGAGTAAATCTTTATTGCATTTTCCTTTTCCAAATGGGCGGTCATTTAGAATGCATAAGATACTGTATTTACGATAGCATGGCTTCTCCCTTTGTTCCCCCAGTCTTCCCGCTCTTTCACTCAAACCCAGCCCCCTTTTCTTTTGTGTAACCAGCTGTCACATCTGTTCCGTCCGCTAGGGACATTTTCCTTTATGACGTAATTTGTAATCAAGGTATGATTAATTCTGTGTATATGTAATTCTGTGTGATTAGTTAGCTATTTAGTAAATAAATAATTAAACCCAATTTTGTATTGCTGATTCAACTTGTTAGCCAGGGTTCGTGAAGATAACCAAGAATTTACAACTTTCAGATGAGACTGAAATAAGGTGACGATTAATATTGACTACTATTGATGTAAAATATTACTAGGTCTTTAAGAGTTTATTCGGAAGATAAAAGCTCTAAATATTATTTCATGGTGCCCCGACTTTCTAGTTAATTACATTTACATGATTAGCTCATTCAGGTAATATTAATTACAGAGAAAGGATTTTATAGAACAGCATGTCATATCACTTAATCCGGCATAGCCAAAGACACGACACTGTTGTCACTTCAGAACAGATATGACAGCTGGTTACACAAAGAAAAGGGGGCTGGGTTTGAGTGAAAGAGCGGGAAGACTGAGGAACAAAGGGAGAAACGATGTCTCTATCGTAAATACAGTATCTTATGCATTCTAAATGACCGCCCATTTGGAAAAGGAAAATGCAATAAATATTTACTCTGACTCTCTGAGGTCATTAAAGATCCCATGGCACTTATCGTAAGAGTAGGGGTGTTAACCCCGGTGTCCTGGCTAAATTCCCAATCTGGCCCTCAAACCATCATGGTCACCTAATAATCCCCAGTTTACAATTGGCTCATTCATCCCCCTCCTTTCCCCTGTAACTATTCCCCAGGTCGTTGCTGCAAATGAGAACGTGTTCTCAGTCAACTTACCTGGTAAAATAACTGTAAAAAAAAAAAAAAAAAAAAAAAAAAATAGTGCCTCACCTTTTTCTGACTGGAGTCACTGAGAAGCAGGTACAGCCTTGAAATTACTGTTGCCTTTATTACTGCCATATAGAGGACCACGTCACAGTGGACATCTACGTTCCAAGACAGTAATCTCAGTATCAGAGAGATAGGTGAGAACTTGGGATGGAGAATCTTAGCATGGAATCTGGTGACCTCATGCACTTCCTCTAAAGACACTCCATGTTCCTCTACATGAAGAATCTTCATCTCATTCCTCAGAGAAGGGTTGGTCCCTGAACAACACAATAAAAAGGAGACAGAAAGACAAATATTGTATTATTTTCATCCAACTAAAACACAAAGAATATGCAGTGCCAGATCACAGTAAACTCAAACTCCCAGAATAGTACATTCATTCATTCAGGAAGTGAAACAAAGTTACATGGAAATGTCTTTCTGAATACTATTTCTATATGGTTTTACCTAAACAGACAAAGTGTGGCAGATGAACTTCCTCCAGTTCACCTAACTCCATAGTGATGTCCAGCAATGGACCACCTTGTGTGTACTGCATGTCTTTCAGAAGTTGACTGTAGGGATCCCAGTTCCTGAAGTGATACTTCAGAATGACATCTCTCTCACACAGCCAGCGGAGCCCAGACACTGTGCACTCATAACTCCCTTTGGGTGTCCTGTGTCTGAGGGCAACAACAAGATATGGTAGAGAGGGTCAATGGTCAAATGGAGAGGTTGGATTAGAAGACTATTCCCAAAGGTAATGGGGAAATACACTAGCAGGTGGAAGGAAATGTTAAAAGTAGTTATTTTACCTGAACGTTGTCACTCCCTGGACAGTGGAAGTCAAGGGTTCAATCTGAAGCCAGTGTGTGGAGTCCTGAACAAGGACAAGCATGTCAGTAATACATATGGGGCCTGTTTCCTGGACACAGGCCTAGTGCTGGACTAAAAAGCATGCTCAATGGAAGTTTCAATAGAAAGTTCTTTAAGGTCCAGGACTAGGCTTAATCTGTGTCTGGGAAACTGGCCCATTAAATAAACATTCATTTATCTAATGTATTTATTCAATATTACATGGAATGCTGGTGATTTATCAATTAAACTCTCTAATGACAAAATATGACAACAGCTAAAATCCTGCATGCCTACAAGCAGAACACAGGACTGTCTATATCCCAGTATGAATGGTTGGTCACTACACACCTGGCTTTGAGACTCCTGCTGTTTTCAACTCTCTAGAGACAGCAGGAGCGGTAGAGATACTCTGAATGATCGGCTATGAAAAGCCAACTGACATTTACTCCTGAGGTGCTGACCTGTTGCACCCTCGACAACCACTGTGATTATTATTATTTGACCCTGCTGGTCATCTATGAACACTTGAACATCTTGGCCATATTCTGTTATAATCTCCACCCGGCACAGCCAGAAAAGGACTGGCCACCCCTCATAGCCTGGTTCCTCTCCACCCAGTACAGCCAGAAAAGGACTGGCCACCCCTCATAGCCTGGTTCCTCTCCACCCAGTACAGCCAGAAAAGGACTGGCCACCCCTCATAGCCTGGTTCCTCTCCACCCAGTACAGCCAGAAGAGGACTGGCCACCCCTCATAGCCTGGTTCCTCTCCACCCAGTACAGCCAGAAGAGGACTGGCCACCCCTCATAGCCTGGTTCCTCTCCACCCAGTACAGCCAGAAGAGGACTGGCCACCCCTCATAGCCTGGTTCCTCTCCACCCAGTACAGCCAGAAGAGGACTGGCCACCCCTCATAGCCTGGTTCCTCTCCACCCAGTACAGCCAGAAGAGGACTGGCCACCCCTCATAGCCTGGTTCCTCTCCACCCAGTACAGCCAGAAGAGGACTGGCCACCCCTCATAGCCTGGTTCCTCTCCACCCAGTACAGCCAGAAGAGGACTGGCCACCCCTCATAGCCTGGTTCCTCTCCACCCAGTACAGCCAGAAGAGGACTGGCCACCCCTCATAGCCTGGTTCCTCTCTACCCAGTACAGCCAGGAGAGGACTGGCCACCCCTCATAGCCTGGTTCCTCTCCACCCAGTACAGCCAGAAGAGAACTGGTCACCCCTCATAGCCTGGTTCCTCTCCACCCAGTACAGCCAGAAGAGAACTGGTCACCCCTCATAGCCTGGTTCCTCTCCACCCAGTACAGCCAGAAGAGGACTGGCCACCCCTCATAGCCTGGTTCCTCTCCACCCAGTACAGCCAGAAGAGGACTGGCCACCCCTCATAGCCTGGTTCCTCTCCACCCAGTACAGCCAGAAAAGGACTGGCCACCCCTCATAGCCTGGTTCCTCTCCACCCAGTACAGCCAGAAGAGGACTGGCCACCCCTCATAGCCTGGTTCCTCTCCACCCAGTACAGCCAGAAGAGGACTGGCCACCCCTCATAGCCTGGTTCCTCTCCACCCAGTACAGCCAGAAGAGGACTGGCCACCCCTCATAGCCTGGTTCCTCTCCACCCAGTACAGCCAGAAGAGGACTGGCCACCCCTCATAGCCTGGTTCCTCTCCACCCAGTACAGCCAGAAAAGGACTGGCCACCCCTCATAGCCTGGTTCCTCTCTACCCAGTACAGCCAGAAGAGGACTGGCCACCCCTCATAGCCTGGTTCCTCTCCACCCAGTACAGCCAGAAGAGGACTGGCCACCCCTCATAGCCTGGTTCCTCTCTAGGTTTCTTCCTAGGTTCTGGCCTTTCTAGGGAGTTGTTCCTAGCCACCGTGCTTCTACACCTGCATTGCTTGCTGTTTGGGGTTTTAGGCTGGGTTTCTGTACAGCACTTTGAGATATCAGCTGATGTAAGAAGGGCTTTATAAATACATTTGATTTGATGTAAAATAATTGACATTATGACTTACCTCAACATGGTCACAAGTCTTACAGCTCTGAGGAATCACTGAAGTCAAAAGTAGTTGTTATTTAAAACGGAAAATCTTATTGTAATACAAATTATTGTAAGTGAGCAACAGTCTCAATGGCCACACATTAACATACCCTAATCTGACATTAGTGTTATATTAATGAATGTTTGTGGAAGCAGAAAACAACATTGTTCTGGTCCATGTTTTGTTAATGTTGAGGGTCTGATTTCTGCTAGATCCTAGGATGAGAGCTTAAAGGTAGAGTCAGCTAAATGATGATGTAGGAGCAGCACCACAGATATTGTGATGAGCAAGATGCCTGACTTCTCTCTCACACAGTATCTGTCCATGTGCAACGGTTCTCTTCACTCTCTTACAACGTGGTAACCACGGAAACAAAACAGTGGTCTAGCCTTGCGCTCCAACGCTCTTAGTTGTTGCAGAAATTGACCCACTATACGGACTTGTTCGCGGACCTGTTCATGGTGGGTCACGACGTGTCAGAGTAAATGTATAATTATTTCATTAATTACTGGAATTGATTCGGCCAAGTGCATCTGCGCTCTCTGTTCAGTTTGGCAGCTATTCGTGAGTAGGAGAGGGAGATGCCCGTGTGCTTCGCGGTTCACCGGATATTATTTCTGCGGTTTTCTTGAAGATAACTCCGCGACACATCTCTGTCGTTCAGCAGCAGATGATGCCCTGTCTGCCACTGACTTGTCATTCCCACTCAACATCACTCGCCGCTGTCATCAAATGGACTCATGCTAGCCACAAGTTCTGACTGAGCTCAATTGTCATAAAACGCAAATACAGGGATGAGTTTCTCTCTCTTTAATACAAACGTTGAGAAATAACGAGGAGCGCCCTCGGTGTGTTTTGTGCGGGGAAGTGCTTAACGTTAGTAATGAGTCTCTCAAAACGAACAAATTAATAAAACGACACGTCCTGACCAAACATCCACAGCATGATGGTAAACCCAGTGACTTCTTTCAGAACAAGGCAGAATGCTTCGACGGTGGAAAACTAAGTCAGCTAGCAAGACATTGTTGTCATTTTATAACAGGTGATGATAAGCAGAGATAAGGGAGTACTAACTCTCATAGTAGTAGATGTGAGTTTCTCTTTCAAACAATCCACTGGCCTTGTACACAGCTAATAGCTACAATTAGCGAAAGCAAGCTAGCTAGTTACTGATGGTGCAACACTTAGTAACAGTACAGATGAATATTTAAACAAATATTATCAGGCCTACTGTACATATATCTTACTGTAGAAATGATTGTTGAAAACTAGTCTTGGTTGGAACTGCTGCTGTTTAAATACAAGTAATAATTAGTATTCTGAACTGGAATAAACTGAAGCAAGATGATTTTTGAGGCAAACACTCACCTACAGCAGGAAGCGGTCTCCTGCCTGACTGAGAAAGCAGTAGATGCTCTGACCCAGTTTGGCTCCACATACATACGTGAGTCTGGGTTCTCAACTCTGACATACTTCAAAAACAAGTACATAAACAGTCTCTAGGCTGAGTATGACCTCAGGGTTGCACTGTTAAACACGGAGCCCAGAACAGACCTGCTTGTTGAAAACTTCAACCAGACACACACCTCTCATTAGGACTGTGTGTGTTTTCTAGTCTACATCTGTGTGATGTGATCAATCAGTTTATTCCAGCTAAGAAAGAAAATTATTTATTGTATTTTAGCAGCAACAGTTCCAACCTAGGCAGATGTGTAAGAATGTTTTTAATGGGGGAAAATTAACATGAATACATATTTATATGGGTATTTCATTTAATTGTTATTTGTTTTTGTCTATATTGCATTTGTTTTAGGCATAAGGGCAATGAAATGTTCCGATATTTACATATAGTTGCATATTTTCCTGAGCTTGGGTCCCAGAAAAACACAACATCTGTAATTTGTGTCCCAGGCTGAAAAAGTTTAAGAACCCCTGCACTATGTTGTTTACTTTGTGCATCTACGTCATAATCGCTGACTCTACCTTTAAGTTTGTTTTGACCAAATAGATCATTATTGTGTTCCTTGCCCGGGACTCAAGTATAATGAACGCTTTAATCATAGTTTGATTTAAAAACAATTATCAGTTAACACTCACATTTCTCAGGTCCAGGCTTGATCCAACACTCTCCACCATGGTCTCTGGTGTCCTCAGGTCCAGGCTTGATCCAACTCTCTCCACCATGGTCTCTGGTGTCCTCAGGTCCAGGCTTGATCCAACACTCTCCACCATGGTCTCTGGTGTTCTCAGGTCCAGGCTTGATCCAACTCTCTCCATCATGGTCTCTGGTGTTGGTAAAGCAGAAGGCTAGACTGAGATTAAACTAAATACAACTTATAAAGGCTTGATATAGCATACATACAGTCTTCATAAGCAGTGCAAAGGGTGCATAAAGGGTGATAGAACAGCTCCCTGTGTACGGTGCATTGCCTAAATGTGACATAACCCACTATGTCACCTTCCATAAAGCCAATACTGATGGTGACATTACAGGTGACATTGTTTATCTTGATGAAAGCCCCTAGAGATGTGAAGTCACCAGGTATCATGAGTTACATTCCCCCCTAGAGATGTGAAGTTACCAGGTATCATGAGTTACATTCTCCCCTAGAGATGTGAAGTTACCAGGTATCATGAGTTACATTCCCCCCTAGATATGTGAAGTTACCAGGTATCATGAGTTACATTCCCCACCTAGAGATGTGAAGTTACCAGGTATCATGAGTTACATTCCCCCCTAGAGATGTGATGTCACTAGGTATCATGAGTTACATTCCCCCCTAGAGATGTGAAGTCACCAGGTATCATGAGTTACATTCCCCCCCTAGAGATGTGAAGTCACCAGGTATCATGAGTTACATTCCCCCCTAGAGATGTGAAGTCACCAGGTATCATGAGTTACATTCCCCCCCTAGAGATGTGAAGTCACCAGGTATCATGAGTTACATCCCCCCCTAGAGATGTGAAGTCACCAGGTATCATGAGTTACATTCCCCCCTAGAGATGTGAAGTCACCAGGTATCATGAGTTACATTCCCCCCTAGAGATGTGAAGTCACCAGGTATCATGAGTTACATTCCCCCCTAGAGATGTGAAGTCACCAGGTATCATGAGTTACACACACTCTCCCTCCCTCAAAACACTGCATTGCGCTTGTGACACAAAATTGAGACCTACACGTGAGTGAGAGTGACATTACAGTGAGGCTCTCCTATTCAACAGGTTCTGATTCCCTCTAGTGGTTAGAGTGTGACTGACATTACAGAGGTAACATCTAAAAGAACACATTAAAACACACCACTACTACTAATCTAACTGTCTGTAGGTCCAACAGAACACATTAAAACACACCACTACTACTAATCTAACTGTCTGTAGGTCCAACAGAACACATTAAAACACACCACTACTACTAATCTAACTGTCTGTAGGTCCAACAGAACACATTAAAACACACTACTACTACTAATCTAACTGTCTGTAGGTCTAACAGAACACATTAAAACACACCACTACTACTAATCTAACTGTATGTAGGTCCAACAGAACACATTAAAACACACTACTACTACTAATCTAACTGTCTGTAGGTCCAACAGAACACATTAAAACACACCACTACTACTAATCTAACTGTCTGTAGGTCCAACAGAACACATTAAAACACACCACTACTACTAATCTAACTGTCTGTAGGTCCAACAGAACACATTAAAACACACCACTACTAATCTAATTATAGAAATGATTCTAGAGGAAAACAAATGATAAAAACATTGCTATGACTCACCTCTGAATGTGTTGGTCATCTATCTGACACAGGGTCACTGAGGAGGAGTAAACCTTAAACCCAGGATAGAGGGGTTCAGTGAATGTGGTGTGTTCTGTGTAAAGGTGTGTCAGTGTACCAGAGGAGGACACACTATAGAAGGACAAAGTACCAGCTGGCCAGTCCAGATACACTCCAACTCTGTTAGAATCAGGACGAGAGATGGATCTCCTACTGACTCCAGCATGGTCAAAGTAATAACCTCTATCAGAGCAGTACAAACACCAGGACTTCCTATTGGCTCCAATCCTACTGTCAACCTTCCCTCCCTTCCTCTTCAGTCCTTCGTACACCACACCAATGTAAGCCATGCCACAATCCCTCTCCACCTCCCAGTAATAACGACCTCCAGATAAGACTTCTCTGCAGAGAACTTGGGGATGAAAGTCAAATCTGTCAGGATGGTCTTCATAATGCTGCTTCTCCACCACCCGTGTCACCTGCCTGTTCCCCTCAGACAGTACCAGCTGTGGGTGTGCTGTATTTGGGTCCAGGTTGAGATGACAGGCATCTGTAGACAAAAGGAGAGTTTAATCAAACCACATCTTCATATAAAATGTTGTTTTGTAGGTACAGAACAAGTATTGATTAGTTACTATGTTACTATAGTTCTGAATATGCAGTTAATTAGGATTAAAGAGACTTACATTTCCTCAGCCCTGATTTCAGCCTGCACTCTCCACCATGATCCACACTGTAGGAGAAACAGGTTATTGACTGACAAAGACCTAATAAAGCAATCAACATTTAAACCATATTGTTGTGTTCTGGTGCACTATCCAAGTTCATTACTAGAGACATACAGGTATTCTATCCTACCTACTGCATACAGAACGGAGTACAATTCATTACTAGAGACATACAGGTATTCTATCCTACCTACTGCATACAGAACGGAGTACAATTCATTACTAGAGACATACAGGTATTCTATCCTACCTACTGCATACAGAACGGAGTACAATTCCAACAGGATATCAGAGATGCAGAGGAAGAGTATTCATGTGGTGATGATGTATGCTGTGTTGGAGTGCTCAGCCTGCTGAGTAAACTTCCCCTTAATTCTACCATCATGTCCTCATGTTACTGACCCTACTACACTACATATGACACAACCGCTGCTCACACTATTAGGACATCTATTCTGACTTACTTCAGCTTCATCCGTTTATATGTGGGATCCACCAGAGCAGCTGAAAGCAGTCCCCCTGCAGAGTCTCCTGGGTGATTGTAGCTCAGGTCCAGCTCTTTCAGGTGGGAGGGGTTTGACCTCAGAGCTGAAGACAGAGCAGCACAGCCCTCCTCTGTGACCAGACAGCCAGACAGCCTACAGAGACACACAACAGCTGTCTAGGTTGGTGTACTGGTGTCAATCATCTTGTAGGTCACCCATACATTTGTCCATGACACAAACATTGTGATGAAACATCAGATTTTCAGAGTATTTGTTTTACTAGGCTCAGTACCAACCTGACTGAAACAGCTGTACTTACCCCAGTGTGTGTAGTTTACAGTCTGGATCCTCCAGTCCAGCAGACAGCAGTGTAACTCAGGTCAGTACAGACCTGACTGAAACAGCTGTACTTACCCCAGTGTGTGTAGTTTACAGTCTGGATCCTCCAGTCCAGCAGACAGCAGTGTAACTCAGCTCAGTACCAACCTGACTGAAACAGCTGTACTTACCCCAGTGTGTGTAGTTTATAATCTGGATCCTCCAGTCCAGCAGACAGCAGTGTAACTCCTGAGTCCTGCAGGTCATTGTCTCTCAGCTCCAGTTGTTTCAGTTGTGAGTTGGGTGAACTCAGGACTGAGGCCAGATCTGAACAGCAACCCTCTGTCAGACCACACTGACCTAGACTAGAGGGGAGTAGAGCACATGATTAACACATGATTAAAACATCCACATAATAACTCATACTGAAGATATTTAACTCACACTAGTGTCTGTATGTTGCAGAGTGGACTGGTTAGTCCAACACAGAGCAGCTCCACTCCTCGGTCTTCCAGGTCATTGTAGCTGAGGTCCAGTTCTCTCAGGGGGGAGTTTGGTGTCTGCAGAGCTGAGACCAGAGTCTCACAGGATTTATATGTGAGTTCACAGTGATCCAGTCTGGAGAGAGGATATAATCTGTTGATATATAAATCCTTCATTATAATGATACTGTAAACATCAACTCAATAACAGAACTTACAGTGCTCTCTTGCAGGTTTTCACGACCGGCAGCAACCTCTGATAACCTTCCTTTGATGTGTTGTATGTCTTCAGGTCAAACTCCTCCAGCACCTCCTCTGACATCAGTAACAGGTAGGCCAGGGCTGAACATTGGTCAGGTTCTAGTCTTGTTTCTGAAAGAGTTCCTGAACGCAGGGAGGTCTGCATGTCTTCAACTAGAGAGTTGGAACCAAGTTCATTCAGACAATGGAACAAGTTGATGATCCTTTCTGGTGAGGATTCCTCGTCGATCTTGTCTGAAAGGTACTCAACTGTTTCCTCATTGGTCTGTGTTGTACTTCCTGTCTGTGTCAGAAGGCCTCGTAACAGATTCTGATTGGACTCCAGTGAGAGACCCAGAAGGAAGCGGAGGAACAGGTCCAGGTTTCCATTCTCACTCTTCAAGGCCTGGTCCACTGCGCTCCTGTGTAAGTCAGACAATTTGAATGACTCCTTCTCTTCAACATTGTCATCATCTTCCTCATCCTCTTCCTCATCGTCATCATCGTCGTCATCCTTCTCCTCCTCCTCATAATTCTTCTCCTCATCTTCCTCCTCCTCCTCCTCATCCCCCTCCTTCTCCTCATCATTCTCCTCATATTCCTCCTCATCATCATCATCAACACCAGTGACTGCTTTGGGGGAGAAAACATTTTCCTTCTTGTCCAGACATGATTCTAAAGCATGCACTGCTGCTAGAAACTCCTGAATGCTCAGATGCACAAAGCTGTAGACCTTCTCTTGGTCCAGCCCAGATTCTTCTTTAAAGATCTCTGTACACAACGCTGAGTACTCTGATGCCTCTGTGACATCAAGGCCACACTCTCTCAGGTCCTCCTCATAGTAGATCAGGTTGCCCTTCTGCAGCTGTTGGAAAGCCAGCTTTGCCAGTTTCAGGATCATCTCTTTGTCTGACTGAGACAGTTCCTTTGGGTTGGTCTCTGTGGCTTTGTTGTACTTCCTGTTCTTCACAATGATTTGGATGAGTATGAAGTGTGAGTACATCTGGGTCAGAGTTTTGGGGACTTCATCCTTCTCTGCCTCTTTCAGTATCATCTCAAGGACAGTGGCTGATATCCAACAGAAGACTGGCATGTGGCACATGATGTGGAGGCTCCTTGATGTCTTCATGTGGGTGATGATTTCATTGGCCAGATTCTGATCAGTGATTTTCTTCCTGAAATACTCCTCCTTCTGTGGATCATTGAACCCTCGTACCTCTGTCACCTGGTCAACACACTCAGGAGGGATCTGATTGGCTGCTGCAGGCCTTGATGTTATCCAGAGGAGAGCAGAGGGAAGCAGATTCCCCTCGATGAGGTTTGTCAGCAGCATGTCCACTGAGGTTGGCTTCGTGACATCACAGCACTTCTCATTGTTTTTGAAGTCTAGAGGAAGTCGACACTCATCCAGACCATCAAAAATGAAAACAGTTTTGGTTTCACCATCTTCAATGCTGTCAATCTCTTTCAGCTCTGAGAAGTAGTGGGAAAGAAGTTGCATCAGACTGTATTGGTCCCTTTTCAGGTTCAGATCACGGAAAGGAAGAGGAAACATGAAATGAACGTCCTGATTTGCTTTTCCCTCTGCCCAGTCAAGGATGACCTTCTGCACAGAGACTGTTTTTCCAATGCCAGCGATTCCTTTTGTCAGCACAGTTCTGATAGGTTTGTCTTGTCCAGGTAAAGGCTTGAAGATGTCGTTGCATTTGATTGGTGTCTCTTGTGTGGTTTGTTTCTTGGATGCCATCTCTATCTGTCTAACCTCATGTTCATTATTGAGCCCTCCACTTCCACCCTCTGTGATGTAGAGCTCTGTGTAGATGTCCTTGAACAGACTTTGGTTTCCATGGTGTCCAATTCCTTCAGATATATGTTGATACTTGTGTTTCAGTTTAGCCTTAATGTCTTGTTGGACTGTCAGCAGAGTTTCACCTGTAGGAAAACAATGAGAGTTGAGACTCATAAGTTTGTGTGTGTGTTTTATAAGGGCCTTTTTACCATTCTTTGTAATATTGTATGAAATACAGTCTTACTTCTTCTGTCCAGAAGGCTGTCTGTGATATTTAATGCATCCTCACTGTCCAAACTCTCCACTTCCTTATTGTCATCTGGTAATGGTTCCTGGCTGAAAACAGGTGGCTGATCACTCTTCATTGATAGCAGGCTGGTTGTAGGTGACTCTGCTCTGGGCTTCTGGACACTGAACAAAACAGGGAGACAGATCACCTCATCATTATCACATCAATACCTCATCTACATCCTTTTAGCAACAGTATAGTGGAACTTCTAGAAGTCCTGAGGTTTCTTTATAAATCTACAGTCTGCAATTGCTAAATCCATTTTTTGCCTTTTAAATGAATGATGAAGACCTACATTTTATGTAATTTGTAACACTTTTCATTAGTTTGATATTTTTAACCTGTTATAACAGGTTAACCATGTATATTTTACAATTCATCTCTTACTTCTTAGAACTGGTGTCTTGAGTCATTTTGGAGGCAGTGGTCTCCTCCTCTCTCTCCCCAGAGAGACTCGTTTTAGAGGCAGTGGTCTCCTCCTCTCTCTCCCCAGAGAGACTCATTTTAGAGGCAGTGGTCCCCTCCTCTCTCTCCCCAGAGAGACTCGTTTTAGATGTAAGTCACAGCTCACTCAGCTACAATAATAAATAACAGAACAGTCAATATTTCTGAACATTGTTGAACCATTAACAATGACAACACTTTTACTGTCCGTGGTCAGAGTTCGAACAGACTTCATGTTGCATTTAAACAGTCCAACCGGTTATTACTTTGACCTGGATCCCCATTGGCTGTCTCCATAACAACAGCTAGTCTACCTGGTTGGATCCCCTGACTCCATAACAACAGCTAGTCTACCTGGTTGGATCCCCTGACTCCATAACAACAGCTAGTCTACCTGGTTGAATCCCCTGACTCCATAACAACAGCTAGTCTACCTGGTTGGATCCCCTGACTCCATAACAACAGCTAGTCTACCTGGTTGGATCCCCTGACTCCATAACAACAGCTAGTCTACATGGGTTCAACACAAACAACTAAAAGACATTACAGACTTCGACTTTATATTGAAAGACGGTAGTAGACATAATTTTTCAAGTAGACGTTACAGACATTAAACATGTTTATTTAACTAGGCAAGTCAGTTAATAACACATTCTTATTTACAATGACGGCCTACTTGTAAAGCCCCCCCCCCCCCCCCTGGCCAAACCCTCCCCTAACCCGGACGACGCTGGGCCAAATGGGCGCCGCCCTATGGGACTCCAGATAACAGACGGTTGTGATACAGCCCAGGATCAAACAGGATCAAACCCAGGTCTGTAGTGATGCTGTGCCTTAGACTGCTGCACCACTCGGGAGCTTAAGTTAACATTGCTGACAGATAGTTCTTCCTAACCCTTTAGGAGAATACAGCCTACACACCATTGTTTCTTGTTCTGGTTTAGTAGTAGCCTACACACCATCGTTTCTTGTTCTGGTTTAGTAGTAGCCTGCACACCATCGTTTCTTGTTTAGTAGTAGCCTACACACCATCGTTTCTTGTTTAGTAGTAGCCTACACACCATCGTTTCTTGTTTAGTAGTAGCTTACACACACCATCGTTTCTTGTTTAGTAGTAGCCTACACACCATCGTTTCTTGTTTAGTAGTAGCCTACACACCATTGTTTCTTGTTCTGGTTTAGTAGTTTCCTACACACCATCGTTTCTTGTTCTGGTTTAGTAGTTGCCTACACACCATTGTTTCTTGTTCTGGTTTAGTAGTAGCCTACACACCATTGTTTCTTGTTCTGGTTTAGTAGTAGCCTACACACCATCGTTTCATGTTCTGGTTTAGTAGTAGCCTACACACCATTGTTTCTTGTTCTGGTTTAGTAGTAGCCTACACACCATTGTTTCTTGTTCTGGTTTAGTAGTAGCCTACACACCATTGTTTCTTGTTCTGGTTTAGTAGTAGCCTACACACCATTGTTTCTTGTTCTGGTTTAGTAGTAGCCTACACACCATTGTTTCTTGTTCTGGTTTAGTAGTAGCCTACACACCATTGTTTCTTGTTCTGGTTTAGTAGTAGCCTACACACCATTGTTTCTTGTTCTGGTTTAGTAGTAGCCTACACACCATTGTTTCTTGTTCTGGTTTAGTAGTAGCCTACACACCATTGTTTCTTATTCTGGTTTAGTAGTAGCCTATAAAGGTAACACGCATTGCTTTGTTCTGCAGGAAAATGTCCAAAGATGGAAAAATTGGTTCGTCTGGCAAGTACTTTTATAGGCGTAAGATGGCACAGTGATGCCACCTGTTGGTAAATGTTCATTACTGCAACTCCAGTGTTTTTACCGGTGTGCTTGAGATACCCGGATGTATTGCAACATACTGAACAAGACTGGTTACTCGCGTCAATGTCTCTGTCTCGTCATTTAACATTAAAACAAGTACGTTTGATTGATCCAGAGCTGGGGTGTACTCATTAGTGCAAACCTCACCAACCCGTTGCAAAACGGTAGGGGGGCGGACCGACTTTTGGAAACCATGATTTAGTCAACATTTACATCGTTTATGTGCCAATTCTTGCATGTCACTTTTACTTTGCCAACTTGACGAGACGGACTAGTTTCTTTAGCGACAGATTTACACATTTCCGATGCACGTCTTCTTTCAGGAATTGAAACAACGCAAAGTTTCGACTGTGTTGGGGATCACGCGGATATCAAATCACGATAATGTGCTATCAATCGCCTATAACAACAACTCTATACCTCATAGCCTTTAACATCACATCATATTGATTAGGCTAATCAATATTAATCAACATATAAGCCTGCAATTATTATTCTTGAAAGTTGAAATCAGTATTGTAATAACTTTACAATTCTGCGGATGTTTTACTGCTAGATCACCTCTCTCTACAATAGTCTAACTTCTCAATAACACTTTTCTATATTAAATTGTAAAAGGCTACAAACCTCAAACATGTTTCTTCGACCGGAATTCCTCTAAGTTACTTCCTTATATAATGTAGACTACTTCCCATTTCAACACAGTCGACGCGTTCAACACGTATAGGTTTATATATTATATGTTCATATTTATGTCATATAAAGTCTTCATACACTTAAAACAAGTATTCAGCCCATAAATTAAAATCCTATCTGCAAAAAAAGTGGGTTTGTATTAATTTTATTTGATTGAGTGGTGTTTTGCAGTGTTACCAGCAGAGAGCAGTGTGACACAACAACCAGGTGTGGCAGAAGGACGCTAGACGGTCATATCTGTGTTGTTATGGTAACATGATAGGATGGGTAACCAACGATATACAATGACTCTGCAAACCCCAAAACAAACTGATTACAATGTGTAGTATATGACGTTACATTGAACTAATTACACGTATTAAAGCCCAACTCAAATAAACACATTCCGTTTCATTTATTGAACATGTATTTGACAGAGATTCTGCACATCAATCAACATTTCTGTAAATGTGCCAGATTTAGCCAGCTAGCTAGTTTTCAACTGTAGTTCCTGGGCATGTAGATACAAACATTTTCATAAAAGCGTTAAAAAATACAATTGCCCTAGTACTAACACACCCGATTGAAATAATCTGTGGTTTGATGATAGAGTTAATTAGTTTCATCTAAGGTGTTCGTTCTGGGGCAAAAACTAAAACACGGACCTCTTGGGAGTCCTGGAGGAGAGGTTTGAAAAAGACTGATCTAAAATAACGTGATTCAAATGAGTTGACTTTTGTAGGCCTACATCAGCTGTACAACTTGAGTGTGTGTGGCACAGGTGGCTGGTGGCACTTCAATTGGGGAGGACAGAATGAATGGAATGGTATCAGACACATGAGACATATGGTTTCCGTTCCTTTCACACCATTCCAGACATTTCTTTCATCCTTCCTCCCTTCACAACACCTCTTGTGGTGTCTGGGTGCCTATTTCCCCTAGAATAATGCGATTCAAAATGTTTTCTAGACTGTGTTTACACAGGCTGATATTTTTTCCACTAATTGGTCTTTTTGACGAATCACATCAGACCTTTTCACATCAGATCTTATCTGATTGGTCAAAAGACCAATGAGTGAACCATCTGAAATTTAGCAGCCATGTAATGATGGAGCTATTTCTGCATATTGCGTCTTTGACTGCAATTACCAGAATGCTTTGCGACAGGAAGTGGACGTGAGAACAAAAATGCTCCACTTATGAGCAAGTGACGAGTGATAAACCTGGCTTTCGCTAGCAACTTTTTTTTATTGTTTTATAGAATCTAAAGTGGTCAAGTGTAACGTGAAGTATTATTAAAATACGCTATAATCTTATAACCGACGTCCCGAGTCATTACTTTAAAAGATCGTTATTCTATAGGCCCCTTTAAAAATGTCTCATAGTACTTTTACAGTAATCCAGTCTACCAGATTCCCAACTGAACATTACCAACATCCACCTTCTCAATGAGATCATCTGTGATCTTCATCATCACTGGGACTGTATCAGCATAAAGACCAACAGGTCCCTGTAATAGTCTGCATGGCAGGCCAGTTGTGCAGAGAATTCTGGACAGAGCTCTATACAGACAGACTGGGAATTAATATAGATAGACAGACTGGGAATTAATATAGACAGGCAGACTAGGAATTAATAGACAGACAGCCTAGGAATTAATATAGACAGACAGCCTAGGAATTAATAGACAGACAGCCTAGGAATTAATATAGACAGGCAGACTAGGAATTAATATAGACAGGCAGACTAGGAATTAATATAGACAGGCAGACTAGGAATTAATATAGACAGACAGACTAGGAATTAATATAGACAGGCAGAATAGGAATTAATAGACAGGCAGACTAGGAATTAATATAGACAGGCAGACTAGGAATTAATATAGACAGGCAGACTAGGAATTAATATAGACAGGCAGACTAGGAATTAATATAGACAGACACACAGCCTAGGAATTAATATAGACAGACAGACTAGGAATTAATATAGACAGGCAGACTAGGAATTAATATAGACAGACACACAGCCTAGGAATTAATATAGACAGGCAGACTAGGAATTAATAGACAGGCAGACTAGGAATTAATATAGACAGGCAGACTAGGAATTAATATAGACAGACTAGGAATTAATAGACAGGCAGACTAGGAATGAATATAGACAGGCAGACTAGGAATGAATATAGACAGGCAGACTAGGAATTAATATAGACAGGCAGACTAGGAATTAATATAGACAGGCAGACTAGGAATTAATATAGACAGACAGACTAGGAATTAATATAGACAGACAGACTAGGAATTAATATAGACAGGCAGACTAGGAATTAATATAGACAGACACACACACAGTGACGGACTGACCGAACAACAGACCAACAGATCGCTATAGATAATATAGTGAACTAGACAGTGTAGATGCTCACCGGATCATCTCTAGAGGTTTCAGGATGTTCTCACAGGTTAGAGGAGCATGAGCAGTCTGGCTCCCTGATAGTAGACTGTAGAGTATAGTAACACCTCCAGCATGGTCACTACCCTGATAGTAGACTGTAGAGTACAGTAACACACCTCCAGCATGGTCACTACCCTGATAGTAGACTGTAGAGTACAGTAACACACCTCCAGCATGGTCACTACCCTGATAGTAGACTGTAGAGTACAGTAACACCTCCAGCATGGTCACTACCCTGATAGTAGACTGTAGAGTATAGTAACACCTCCAGCATGGTCACTACCCTGATAGTAGACTGTAGAGTAAAACACCTCCAGCATGGTCACTACCCTGATAGTAGACCGTAGAGTACAGTAATACCTCCAGCATAGTCACTACCCTGATAGTAGACTGTAGAGTATAGTAACACCTCCAGCATGGTCACTACCCTGATAGTAGACTGTAGAATACAGTAACACCTCCAGCATGGTCACTACCCTGATAGTAGACTGTAGAGTACAGTAACACACCTCCAGCATGGTCACTACCCTGATAGTAGACTGTAGAGTACAGTAACACCTCCAGCGTGGTCACTACCCTGATAGTAGACTGTAGAGTACAGTAACACCTCCAGCATGGTCACTACCCTGATAGTAGACTGTAGAGTACAGTAACACACCTCCAGCGTGGTCACTACCCTGATAGTAGACTGTAGAGTACAGTAACACCTCCAGCATGGTCACTACCCTGATAGTAGACTGTAGAGTACAGTAACGTACCTCCAGCATGGTCACTACCCTGATAGTAGACTGTAGAGTACAGTAACACCTCCTGCATGGTCACTACCCTGATAGTAGACTGTAGAGTACAGTAACATACCTCCAGCATGGTCACTACCCTGATAGTAGACTGTAGAGTACAGTAACACACCTCCAGCATGGTCACTACCCTGATAGTAGACTGTAGAGTACAGTAACACACCTCCAGCATGGTCACTACCCTGATAGTAGACTGTAGAGTACAGTAACATACCTCCAGCATGGTCACTACCCTGATAGTAGACTGTAGAGTACAGTAACATACCTCCAGCATGGTCACTACCCTGATAGTAGACTGTAGAGTACAGTAACACACCTCCAGCATGGTCACTACCCTGATAGTAGACTGTAGAGTACAGTAACACCTCCAGCATGGTCACTACCCTGATAGTAGACTGTAGAGTACAGTAACACACCTCCAGCATGGTCACTACCCTGATAGTACACTGTAGAGTACAGTAACACACCTCCAGCATGGTCACTACCCTGATAGTAGACTGTAGAGTACAGTAACACCTCCAGCATGGTCACTACCCTGATAGTAGACTGTAGAGTACAGTAACACCTCCAGCATGGTCACTACCCTGATAGTAGACTGTAGAGTACAGTAACACACCTCCAGCATGGTCACTACCCTGATAGTAGACTGTAGAGTACAGTAACACACCTCCAGCATGGTCACTACCCTGATAGTAGACTGTAGAGTAACACACCTCCAGCATGGTCACTACCCTGATAGTAGACTGTAGAGTACAGTAACACCTCCAGCATGGTCACTACCCTGATAGTAGACTGTAGAGTACAGTAACACACCTCCAGCATGGTCACTACCCTGATAGTAGACTGTAGAGTACAGTAACACACCTCCAGCATGGTCACTACCCTGAGAGTAGACTGTAGAGTACAGTAACACACCTCCAGCATGGTCACTACCCTGATAGTAAGCTGTAGAGTACAGTAACACCTCCAGCATGGTCACTACCCTGATAGTAGACTGTAGAGTACAGTAACACACCTCCAGCATGGTCACTACCCTGATAGTAGACTGTAGAGTACAGTAACACCTCCAGCATGGTCACTACCCTGATAGTAGACTGTAGAGTACAGTAACACACCTCCAGCATGGTCACTACCCTGATAGTAGACTGTAGAGTACAGTAACACACCCCCATATGGTCACTACCCTGATAGTAGACTGTAGAGTACAGTAACACACCTCCAGCATGGTCACTTCCCTGATAGTAGACTGTAGAGTACAGTAACATACCTCCAACATGGTCACTACCCTGATAGTAGACTGTAGAGTACAGTAACACCTCCAGCATGGTCACTACCCTGATAGTAGACTGTAGAGTACAGTAACACCTCCAGCATGGTCACTACCCTGATAGTAGACTGTAGAGTACAGTAACACACCTCCAGCATGGTCACTACCCTGATAGTAGACTGTAGAGTACAGTAACACCTCCAGCATGGTCACTACCCTGATAGTAGGCTGTAGAGTACAGTAACACACCTCCAGCATGGTCACTACCCTGATAGTAGGCTGTAGAGTACAGTAACATACCTCCAGCATGGTCACTACCCTGATAGTAGACTGTAGAGTACAGTAACACCTCCAGCATGATCACTACCCTGATAGTAGACTGTAGAGTACAGTAACACCTCCAGCATGGTCACTACCCTGATAGTAGACTGTAGAGTACAGTAACACCTCCAGCATGGTCACTACCCTGATAGTAGACTGTAGAGTACAGTAACACCTCCAGCATGGTCACTACCCTGATAGTAGACTGTAGAGTACAGTAACACACCTCCAGCATGGTCACTACCCTGATAGTAGACTGTAGAGTACAGTAACACCTCCAGCATGGTCACTACCCTGATAGTAGACTGTAGAGTACAGTAACACCTCCAGCATGGTCACTACCCTGATAGTAGACTGTAGAGTACAGTAACACCTCCAGCATGGTCACTACCCTGATAGTAGAGTACAGTAACACAACTGCAGCATGGTCACTACCCTGATAGTAGACTGTAGAGTACAGTAACACCTCCAGCATGGTCACTACCCTGATAGTAGAGTACAGTAACACACCTGCAGCATGGTCACTACCCTGATAGTAGACTGTAGAGTACAGTAACACACCTCCAGCATGGTCACTACCCTGATAGTAGACTGTAGAGTAACACACCTCCAGCATGGTCACTACCCTGATAGTAGACTGTAGAGTACAGTAACACCTCCAGCATGGTCACTACCCTGATAGTAGACTGTAGAGTAACACACCTCCAGCATGGTCACTACCCTGATAGTAGACTGTAGAGTACAGTAACACCTCCAGCATGGTCACTACCCTGATAGTAGACTGTAGAGTACAGTAACACACCTCCAGCATGGTCACTACCCTGATAGTAGACTGTAGAGTACAGTAACATACCTCCAGCATGGTCACTACCCTGATAGTAGACTGTAGAGTACAGTAACAGCTCCAGCATGGTCACTACCCTGATAGTAGACTGTAGAGTACAGTAACACACCTCCAGCATTGTCACTACCCTGATAGTAGACTGTAGAGTACAGTAACACCTCCAGCATGGTCACTACCCTGATAGTAGACTGTAGAGTATAGTAACACCTCCAGCATGGTCACTACCCTGATAGTAGACTGTAGAGTAAAACACCTCCAGCATGGTCACTACCCTGATAGTAGACCGTAGAGTACAGTAATACCTCCAGCATAGTCACTACCCTGATAGTAGACTGTAGAGTATAGTAACACCTCCAGCATGGTCACTACCCTGATAGTAGACTGTAGAATACAGTAACACCTCCAGCATGGTCACTACCCTGATAGTAGACTGTAGAGTACAGTAACACACCTCCAGCATGGTCACTACCCTGATAGTAGACTGTAGAGTACAGTAACACCTCCAGCGTGGTCACTACCCTGATAGTAGACTGTAGAGTACAGTAACACCTCCAGCATGGTCACTACCCTGATAGTAGACTGTAGAGTACAGTAACACACCTCCAGCGTGGTCACTACCCTGATAGTAGACTGTAGAGTACAGTAACACCTCCAGCATGGTCACTACCCTGATAGTAGACTGTAGAGTACAGTAACGTACCTCCAGCATGGTCACTACCCTGATAGTAGACTGTAGAGTACAGTAACACCTCCTGCATGGTCACTACCCTGATAGTAGACTGTAGAGTACAGTAACATACCTCCAGCATGGTCACTACCCTGATAGTAGACTGTAGAGTACAGTAACACACCTCCAGCATGGTCACTACCCTGATAGTAGACTGTAGAGTACAGTAACACACCTCCAGCATGGTCACTACCCTGATAGTAGACTGTAGAGTACAGTAACATACCTCCAGCATGGTCACTACCCTGATAGTAGACTGTAGAGTACAGTAACATACCTCCAGCATGGTCACTACCCTGATAGTAGACTGTAGAGTACAGTAACACACCTCCAGCATGGTCACTACCCTGATAGTAGACTGTAGAGTACAGTAACACCTCCAGCATGGTCACTACCCTGATAGTAGACTGTAGAGTACAGTAACACACCTCCAGCATGGTCACTACCCTGATAGTACACTGTAGAGTACAGTAACACACCTCCAGCATGGTCACTACCCTGATAGTAGACTGTAGAGTACAGTAACACCTCCAGCATGGTCACTACCCTGATAGTAGACTGTAGAGTACAGTAACACCTCCAGCATGGTCACTACCCTGATAGTAGACTGTAGAGTACAGTAACACACCTCCAGCATGGTCACTACCCTGATAGTAGACTGTAGAGTACAGTAACACACCTCCAGCATGGTCACTACCCTGATAGTAGACTGTAGAGTAACACACCTCCAGCATGGTCACTACCCTGATAGTAGACTGTAGAGTACAGTAACACCTCCAGCATGGTCACTACCCTGATAGTAGACTGTAGAGTACAGTAACACACCTCCAGCATGGTCACTACCCTGATAGTAGACTGTAGAGTACAGTAACACACCTCCAGCATGGTCACTACCCTGAGAGTAGACTGTAGAGTACAGTAACACACCTCCAGCATGGTCACTACCCTGATAGTAAGCTGTAGAGTACAGTAACACCTCCAGCATGGTCACTACCCTGATAGTAGACTGTAGAGTACAGTAACACACCTCCAGCATGGTCACTACCCTGATAGTAGACTGTAGAGTACAGTAACACCTCCAGCATGGTCACTACCCTGATAGTAGACTGTAGAGTACAGTAACACACCTCCAGCATGGTCACTACCCTGATAGTAGACTGTAGAGTACAGTAACACACCCCCATATGGTCACTACCCTGATAGTAGACTGTAGAGTACAGTAACACACCTCCAGCATGGTCACTACCCTGATAGTAGACTGTAGAGTACAGTAACATACCTCCAACATGGTCACTACCCTGATAGTAGACTGTAGAGTACAGTAACACCTCCAGCATGGTCACTACCCTGATAGTAGACTGTAGAGTACAGTAACACCTCCAGCATGGTCACTACCCTGATAGTAGACTGTAGAGTACAGTAACACACCTCCAGCATGGTCACTACCCTGATAGTAGACTGTAGAGTACAGTAACACCTCCAGCATGGTCACTACCCTGATAGTAGGCTGTAGAGTACAGTAACACACCTCCAGCATGGTCACTACCCTGATAGTAGGCTGTAGAGTACAGTAACATACCTCCAGCATGGTCACTACCCTGATAGTAGACTGTAGAGTACAGTAACACCTCCAGCATGATCACTACCCTGATAGTAGACTGTAGAGTACAGTAACACCTCCAGCATGGTCACTACCCTGATAGTAGACTGTAGAGTACAGTAACACCTCCAGCATGGTCACTACCCTGATAGTAGACTGTAGAGTACAGTAACACCTCCAGCATGGTCACTACCCTGATAGTAGACTGTAGAGTACAGTAACACACCTCCAGCATGGTCACTACCCTGATAGTAGACTGTAGAGTACAGTAACACCTCCAGCATGGTCACTACCCTGATAGTAGACTGTAGAGTACAGTAACACCTCCAGCATGGTCACTACCCTGATAGTAGACTGTAGAGTACAGTAACACCTCCAGCATGGTCACTACCCTGATAGTAGAGTACAGTAACACAACTGCAGCATGGTCACTACCCTGATAGTAGACTGTAGAGTACAGTAACACCTCCAGCATGGTCACTACCCTGATAGTAGAGTACAGTAACACACCTGCAGCATGGTCACTACCCTGATAGTAGACTGTAGAGTACAGTAACACACCTCCAGCATGGTCACTACCCTGATAGTAGACTGTAGAGTAACACACCTCCAGCATGGTCACTACCCTGATAGTAGACTGTAGAGTACAGTAACACCTCCAGCATGGTCACTACCCTGATAGTAGACTGTAGAGTAACACACCTCCAGCATGGTCACTACCCTGATAGTAGACTGTAGAGTACAGTAACACCTCCAGCATGGTCACTACCCTGATAGTAGACTGTAGAGTACAGTAACACACCTCCAGCATGGTCACTACCCTGATAGTAGACTGTAGAGTACAGTAACATACCTCCAGCATGGTCACTACCCTGATAGTAGACTGTAGAGTACAGTAACAGCTCCAGCATGGTCACTACCCTGATAGTAGACTGTAGAGTACAGTAACACACCTCCAGCATTGTCACTACCCTGATAGTAGACTGTAGAGTACAGTAACACACCTCCAGCATGGTCACTACCCTGATAGTAGACTGTAGAGTACAGTAACACCTCCAGCATGGTCACTACCCTGATAGTAGACTGTAGAGTACAGTAACACACCTCCAGCATGGTCACTACCCTGATAGTAGACTGTAGAGTACAGTAACACCTCCAGCATGGTCACTACCCTGATAGTAGACTGTAGAGTACAGTAACATACCTCCAGCATGGTCACTACCCTGATAGTAGACTGTAGAGTACAGTAACACTTTCAGCATGGTCACTACCCTGATAGTAGACTGTAGAGTAACACACCTCCAGCATGGTCACTACCCTGATAGTAGACTGTAGAGTACAGTAACACCTCCAGCATGGTCACTACCCTGATAGTAGACTGTAGAGTACAGTAACACACCTCCAGCATGGTCACTACCCTGATAGTAGACTGTAGAGTACAGTAACATACCTCCAGCATGGTCACTACCCTGATAGTAGACTGTAGAGTACAGTAACATACCGCCAGCATGGTCACTACCCTGATAGTAGACTGTAGAGTACAGTAACACACCTCCAGCATGGTCACTACCCTGATAGTAGACTGTAGAGTACAGTAACACACCTCCAGCATGGTCACTACCCTGATAGTAGACTGTAGAGTACAGTAACACACCTCCAGCATGGTCACTACCCTGATAGTAGACTGTAGAGTACAGTAACACCTCCAGCATGGTCACTTCCCTGATAGTAGACTGTAGAGTACAGTAACACCTCCAGCATGGTCACTACCCTGATAGTAGACTGTAGAGTACAGTAACACACCTCCAGCATGGTCACTACCCTGATAGTAGGCTGTAGAGTACAGTAACACACCTCCAGCATGGTCACTACCCTGATAGTAGACTGTAGAGTACAGTAACACCTCCAGCATGGTCACTACCCTGATAGTAGACTGTAGAGTAACACACCTCCAGCATGGTCACTACCCTGATAGTAGACTGTAGAGTACAGTAACACCTCCAGCATGGTCACTACCCTGATAGTATACTGTAGAGTACAGTAACACCTCCAGCATGGTCAATACCCTGATAGTAGACTGTAGAGTACAGTAACACCTCCAGCATGGTCACTACCCTGATAGTAGACTGTAGAGTAGAGTAACACACCTCCAGCATGGTCACTACCCTGATAGTAGACTGTAGAGTACAGTAACACCTCCAGCATGGTCACTACCCTGATAGTAGACTGTAGAGTACAGTAACATACCTCCAGCATGGTCACTACCCTGATAGTAGACTGTAGAGTACAGTAACATACCTCCAGCATGGTCACTACCCTGATAGTAGACTGTAGAGTACAGTAACACCTCCAGCATGGTCACTACCCTGATAGTAGACTGTAGAGTACAGTAACACACCTCCAGCATGGTCACTACCCTGATAGTAGACTGTAGAGTACAGTAACACCTCCAGCATGGTCACTACCCTGATAGTAGACTGTAGAGTACAGTAACACCTCCAGCATGGTCACTACCCTGATAGTAGACTGTAGAGTACAGTAACACCTCCAGCATGGTCACTACCCTGATAGTAGACTGTAGAGTACAGTAACACCTCCAGCATGGTCACTACCCTGATAGTAGACTGTAGAGTACAGTAACATACCTCCAGCATGGTCAATACCCCAAGAACAAGAACACAGTAGCCTCCATCATTCTGAAATGGAAGAATTCTCTGACAGAGCCCCAGAGTTCCTCTGTGGAGATGGGAGAACCTTCCAGAAGGACTCCACCAATCAGGCCTTTATGGTAGTGGCCCGTCGGAAGCCACTCCTCAGTAAAAAGCACATGACAGCCCGCTTGGAGTTTGCAAAAAGGCACCTAAAGGACTCTGACCATGAGAAACAATATTCTCTGGTCTGATGAAACCAAGATTGAACTCTTTGGCCTGAATGCCAAGCGTCACATCTGGAGGAAACCTAGCACCATCCCTACGGTGAAGCATGGTGGTGGCAGCATCATGCTGTGGGGATGTTTTTCAGCGGCAGGGAGACTAGTCAGTTTAGTTTATTTTTACAGGGACTTTGCACATTAATCAACGTTTCAGTAAAAGTGCCGGTTTCAACCGCAGTCACTGGGCAGGTTATTAAAAACAATTACAATACAGACAATCATTGAGCAGTGAGCACACGCAGAGCAACATAGGACAAGCAAGACGTAGCATACAGACAGAGCAACATAGGACAAGCAAGACGTAGCATACAGACAGAGCAACATAGGACAAGCAAGACATAGCATACAGACAGAGCAACATAGAACAAAAAGCAGCAAGACAAAATCCATAAAAGCAACAAAGTGTTTCCACACCTCACAAGCTACAGACAACAGACAACATGGAAAGCGGCAATACACAGCTAGAGATTATGTTCACAAGTCTGATTGACCTTTAGCCGTGTCTTCATGTTTTTTGTGAAAGTGTGATCGGTGGTACAGTTATGGGTGTCTGATGGCAGTGTATTCCAGACATGGGAAGCGGATTTACTAAAGGTGCTTTTCCTTAAGGGAACTATACAGTCACCTCTCATGGCAGACCTTGTGGCTCTGCTGCCATATGTTTGGGTTTTCTGTTTAACAAAAATATTGAGTGGAGGGGGAGGAGCCAGGCCATTTAGGATCTTGAACACAAGACATGCGTCGGTGTAGGATGAGTGGAGGGGGAGCCAGGCCATTTAGGATCTTGAATACAAGACATGCATCGGTGTAGGATCGAGGCAAAGACGAACGGAGAAAAGTACAGAGAGATCCTTGATGAAAACCTGCTCCAGAGCTCAGGACCTCAGACTGGGGCGAAGGTTCACCTTCCAACAGGACAACGACCCTAAGCACACAGCCAAGACAACGCATGAGCGGCTTCGGGACAAGTCTCTGAATGTCCTTGAGTGGCCCAGCAAGAGCCCGGACTTGACCCCAATCTTGACCCTCTGTCTAACAACCTGACAGAGCTTGAGAGGATCTGCAGAGAAGAATGGGAGAAACTCCCCAAATACAGGTGTGCCGAGCTTGTAGCGTCATACCCAACAAGACTTGATGCTGTAATCACTGCCAAAGGTGCTTCAGCAATGTACTGAGGAAAGGGTCTGAATACTTATGGAATTTCAGTTTCTTTTTTTCTAACATTTTTTTTTACATTTCTTAACTTTTTTGCTTTGTCATTATGGGGTATTGTGATGTCATTATGGGGTATTGTGAGGTCATTCTGAGGCATTGTGTGTAGATTGATGAGGATTTTATTTTTCATCCATTTTAGAATAAAGCCGTAATGTAACAAAATGTGGAAAAAGTCAACAGGTCTGAATACTTCCAAATGCACTGTACCCCTTATGGCTTGTAATGTAGCCTCTATGTATAATTTATGGCTTCTAATGTAGTCTATGTATCCCTTACTGTAGCTAAACATTAACAGGACAAAGCCTTTAGCCAGGATTGAGGGCTCTATTTAATGTGTAACTAAACATTAACAGGACAAAGCCTTTGGCCAGGATTGAGGGCTCTATTTAATGTGTAGCTAAACATTAACAGGACAAAGCCTTTGGCCAGGATTGAGGGCTCTATTTAACGTGTCATCGCTGAAGCGTCACAGATTCCACCATAGAAAAGTCGAGGTCATTTCTGATTGAGCCGACATATGCATCGTTTACCGTGAACGCAGTCTCCGAGGAGCGCGGGATCGTTGACTTTAAAAGCCGCAAAGCCTATAATCTGCTATCATATACCACACCCTCATCCTATAATCTGCTATCATATACCACACCCTCATCCTATAATCTGCTATCATATACCACACCCTCATCCTATAATCTGCTATCATATACCACACCCTCATCCTATAATCTGCTATCATATACCACACCCTCATCCTATAATCTGCTATCATATACCACACCCTCATCCTATAATCTGCTATCATATACCACACCCTCATTCTATAATCTTCTATCATATACCACACCCTCATCCTATAATCTGCTATCATATACCACACCCTCATCCTATAATCTGCTATCATATACCACACCCTCATCCTATAATCTGCTATCATATACCACACCCTCATCCTATAATCTGCTATCATATACCACACCCTCATCCTATAATCTGCTATCATATACCACACCCTCATTCTATAATCTTCTATCATATACCACACCCTCATCGGGCCTTATTGCTTCATTACCCTTCCATCAGCCGCTGCCCCTCCGTCAGTCATAGAGGAAGGAAGAGCGAAGACACACACCACCCAGCCTCACACAGACACCACCCAGCCTCACACAGACACCACCCAGCCTCACACAGACACCACCCAGCCTCACACAGACACCACCCAGCCTCACACAGACACCACCCAGCCTCACACAGACACCACCCAGCCTCACACAGACACCACCCAGCCTCACAGAGAAACCCCCCAACACACAGAAACCACCCAACACACAGAATCCACCCAACACACAGAAACCCCCCAACACACAGAAACCCCCTAACACACAGAAACCAGCCACTCACACAGAAACCAGCCACTCACACAGAAACCAGCCACTCACACAGAAACCCCCCAACACACAGAAACCACCAAACACACAGAAACCACCCAACACACAGAAACCACCCAACACACAGAAACCCCCCAACACACAGAAACCACCAAACACACAGAAACCACCCAACACACAGAAACCACCCAACACACAGAAACCACCCAACACACAGAAGTTATCAAAAGCTTGTTTTTTAATTCAACAAATTGACATCTTTCAGCGAGGTGTTTGGTTAAGAAAATAGAGGGACGAAAAATAAATGACAGAAGATGAGGGTTGTTTATGATCGTCATGACTACGAAGGGAACGGGTAAACAACAACAATCTCTGAGCATGATCAACTACAACAGTGCTCTGAGGGAGAGGAGAGAGAGAAAGATGGAGGGACGTAGAGAGGGAAACAGAAGGAGAGACAGATGAGAGGGAGAGGAGAGAGAAAGATGGAGGGAGAGGAGGGTGTTGTCTTCATCACTCCATGGTGTCCTGGTTCTCCTGGTCTCCTCCCATGTCATCACTAGGTTCCTTGCCCTCCTTGCTTCTCTTGCTCTTCTTGTGTTTGTGTCTCCTGTGACCGTCTCCTTCTTCACTATCATGTCTCCTCCTGCTGCTACTGCTCAGAATGAGAGAGAGGGGGAGAATGAGGGAGAGGGAGGGAGAGAGAGAGAGAGAGAGAGAGGGGGAGAAAAGGAAGACAGTTCTGATTCTGATACAACAAAGAGGTGAAATAGTGTGTGTGAGTGAGTGAGTGAGTGAGTGAGTGAGTGAGTGAGTGAGTGAGTGAGTGAGTGAATCGTACCTGCGTGATGACTTGTGTCTCCCCTCCTCCTTCTCTCTGTGTCTTCTCTCTCTGTGTCTCTCCTCCTTCTCACGGCTCGACCTCTCTCTGTGACGCTCCCCGCCTCCACCACCACGCTCACCACCACTGCCACGGTCACCGCCACGCTCCCCACCTCCACGGTCACCTCCGCGGTCTACGCCTCCACGCTCCCCCCCTCCACGGTCACCTCCTCCACGGTCACCGCCGCTGTAGCCACGCTCCGCCTGGTACTCCCGGTAACCGCGGTACCGCTCCTCGTCACTATGGAGACCAGACAGAATATCTCATTGGACGCTGGACAGTGACATGACTAATCATCTTTTCTGATTGAAACAACTCACTGTTCAATCTGGTCGTTGTTAAACAGATCTTTTCTGATTGGACAGTGAGATGAGGTGTGTCAATCTGTCAGTTGTTGTTTAACCTCTCTTGGGTAGGGGGCAGTATTTTCACGTCCGGATGAAAAGCGTGCCCAAAGTAAACTGCCTGTTACTCAGGCCCAGAAGCTAGGATATGCATATAATAGAGATAGAAAACACTCTAAAGTTTCTAAAAATGTTAGAATAATGTCTGTGAGTATAACAGAACTGATATGGCAGGCGAAACCCTGAGGACAAACTATCCCCAAAAAAATTGCAGTTCCTAGGGCTTCCACTAGATGTCAACAGTCTTTAGAAAGAGTTCAGGCTGGTTTTTGGAAAAATTTGCAAGAAGTTGTAGTTTTTCTAAGAGGCTCCCATTTTGGCTGTCGTGTTTCCATGCGCGTGGATGAAAGTGCGTTCTTTGTTATTTATCTCCGGTAATGAACATCTCCGTCTTAAATTGTATTGTTTATTTGCGTATTACGGTACCTGAGGTTTGATTATAAACGTTGTTTGACTCTTTTGGATAAGTTTATTGGTAACGTTTGGGCTTCATTTTGAAGGAGGGAAATCGAGTGGATTATTGAATGAAGCGCGACAGCTAAACTGAGTTTTTATGGATATAAAGAAGGACGTTATCGAACAAAAGGACCATTTGTGATGTAACTGGGACCTTTTGGAGTGCCAACAGAAGAAGATCTTCAAAGGTAAGGCATTTATTATATCGCTATTTCTGACTTTCGTGTCGCACCTGCCTGGTTGAAAACTGTTTTCATGCTTTTGTATGCGGGGAGCTGTCCTCAGATAATCGCATGGTGTGCTTTCGTCGTAAAGCCTTTTTAAAATCAGACACAGCGGCTGGATTAACAAGAAGTTAAGCTTTATTTTGATGTATAATACTTGTATTTACATGAATGTTAAATTTTTATATTTCTGTCATTTGAATTTCACACTCTGCAATTTCACCGGATGTTGGCCAGGTGGGACGCTACCGTCCAGCATTGCCCATAAGAAGTTAAACAGATCTTTTCTGATTGGACAGTGAGATGAGCCAATCTGTTGGTCGTTGTTGAGGACAGAGGGCGCTGTTTTCACTTTGGGGGAAAATCGTGCCCAATTTAAACAGCCTCGTACTCAATTCTTGCTCGTACAATATGCATATTATTATTATTACTATTGGATAGAAAACACTCTCTAGTTTCTAAAACCGTTTGAATTATATCTGTGAGTAAAACAGAACTAATTTGGCAGCAAACTTCCTGACAGGAAGTGGAAAAAATGAAATCGATGCTCTGTTCTAGGGCCTACCTATAAATGCCCTTGATATTTATTAGAATACATGCACTTCATACGTCTTCCACTAGATGTCGACAGGCAATGAGATAAGAAATGGAGTGAATAACTTGATCTGGGGTCGAATAAAAGCTCTCAGCATGACGTGTCACCAGTTTCCTGTTTTCTTGAGAGCGCGTGAAGGGACCTGGTTTTGCCTTCTGATAAGCTGTCGTTATAGACGACTAATATCTCCGGCTTTGATTTTATTTGATACATGTGACAATATCATCGTAAAGTATGTTTTTTCAATATAGTTTTATTAGATTATTGAAATTTATTCGGGACGTTAGGCATGTTGCGTTGTGTGCCTTTGTTCAGGAAGGAGAGCTTCGCGCTACTTTGCTAGCTTTCTGTGCTAATTGACTGGAGAAGAGGACATTCTAAAACCAAACAACGATTGTTCTGGACAAAGGACCCCTTGTACAACATTCTGATGAAAGATCATCAAAAGTAGGACCCATTTTATGATGCTATTTCATATATCTATCGAACATGTGAAATAGTCGTTTGCGCCCAGATTTTGGACATGCTCTCGCTATAACTAAGCTGGATGTCGTAATGAAGTTATTTTTAGAATTCTAACACGGCGATTGCATTAAGAACTAGTGTATCTATCATTTCCTATACAACATGTATTTTCTAGTAACGTTTATGAATAGTTAGAGTGAACAGAATAGTTGAGTGTCATAAAAATATCCGCACATTCTGGGAAAAAGATGCTACGTTAGCACAATGTATAACCACTGATTTCAGCTCTAAATATGCACATTTTCAAACAAAACATAAGTGTATGTATAACCTGATGTTATAGGACTGTCATCTGATGAAGGTTTATGAAGGTTAGTGAAAATTAATATCTTTTGCTGGTTTATTCCCTATCGCTAACGTGCCTATTGCTATCGCTAGTGTGGTAGTGTAGTGTGGTAGGCTATTGTAGTAAGCTAATATAATGCTATATTGTGTTTTCGCTGTAAAACACTTAAAAAAATCGGAAATATTGGCTGGATTCACAAGATGTTTGTCTTTCATTTGCTGTACACCATCGATTTTTCAGAAATGTTTTATGATGAGTATTTAGGTATTTGACGTTGGTGTCTGTAATTACTCTGGCTGCTTCGGTTCTATTTCTGACGGTAGCTGTGATGGTAGCTGCAATGTAAAACTGATTTATACCTCAAATATGCACATTTTTCGAACAAAACATAGATTTATTGTATAACATGTTATAAGACTGTCATCTGATGAAGTTGTTTCTTGGTTAGTTTGGTTGTTTCTTGGTTAGTTAGGTTGGCTTTGTGCATGCTACCTGTGCAAATCACGACAATGAAAATAATCCTGATGTCATTCAGCCTGGATAAAGCATAGGCTACTTTGTAGTTAACATTTAATTGAGTTTTTTATTTATTTATTTTTTACGGAAAACGTTGCACCTACCAGAAGATTTTTAATTAGCATCGTGGCTAACGGCTACATGAAGGGGTAGCTGAGTGCAAACCACACATTCCTCGTTGCCTCTTCAGAAAGCTGGTGGGAATAGGAATCACTGATGGCACTCTGCTAACGTCTTATGATAAACTTGGAGCAAATTAATTAAATGTTCAATACATTTAGTTTTTGTCTGGATTCTGCGATCCCGTCCGCGGTCTCCAGATTTTATAGGGCCCTAGTAACAGAGTTAATTTTTATTTAACCTTTATTTAACTAGGCAAGTCAGTTAAGAACAAATTCTTATTTACAATGACGGCCTGAGAACAGTGGGTTAACTGCCTTGTTCAGGGGCAGGACGACAGATTTATACCTTGTCAGCTCGGGGATTAGATCTAGCAACCTTTGGGTTACTAACCAACGCTATAACCACTAGGCTACCTGCCCGTTAAGAGTGTGCTGTAAGCGCACTCCATAGCTAGCTATCGTACTCAATATGTTTCTATAGCTCAACTGGTTTGTGCGTTGCCAAGGAATGCGGTCACTTGTGTTAGCGGGCAGAGGACCACTGGTCCGAGCCCGGTACGGGGACAGTGGGGGAAGAAATACTGTTAGGAGAACACTGTCGCCGCTGTCGTCGCCGCGTCGTCCTCGGCTAACCCGCTGTCGTCGCCGCGTCGTCCTCGGCTAACCCGCTGTCGTCGCCGCGTCGTCCTCGGCTAACCCGCTGTCGTCGCCGCGTCGTCCTCGGCTAACCCGCTGTCGTCGCCGCGTCGTCCTCGGCTAACCCGCTGTCGTCGCCGCGTCGTCCTCGGCTAACCCGCTGTCGTCGCCGCGTCGTCCTCGGCTAACCCGCTGTCGTCGCCGCGTCGTCCTCGGCTAACCCGCTGTCGTCGCCGCGTCGTCCTCGGCTAACCCGCTGTCGTCGCCGCGTCGTCCTCGGCTAACCCGCTGTCGTCGCCGCGTCGTCCTCGGCTAACCCGCTGTCGTCGCCGCGTCGTCCTCGGCTAACCCGCTGTCGTCGCCGCGTCGTCCTCGGCTAACCCGCTGTCGTCGCCGCGTCGTCCTCGGCTAACCCGCTGTCGTCGCCGCGTCGTCCCCGGCTAACCCGCTGTCGTCGCCGCGTCGTCCCCGGCTAACCCGCTGTCGTCGCCGCGTCGTCCCCGGCTAACCCGCTGTCGTCGCCGCGTCGTCCCCGGCTAACCCGCTGTCGTCGCCGCGTCGTCCCCGGCTAACCCGCTGTCGTCGCCGCGTCGTCCCCGGCTAACCCGCTGTCGTCGCCGCGTCGTCCCCGGCTAACCCGCTGTCGTCGCCGCGTCGTCCCCGGCTAACCCGCTGTCGTCGCCGCGTCGTCCTCGGCTAACCCGCTGTCGTCGCCGCGTCGTCCTCGGCTAACCCGCTGTCGTCGCCGCGTCGTCCTCGGCTAACCCGCTGTCGTCGCCGCGTCGTCCTCGGCTAACCCGCTGTCGTCGCCGCGTCGTCCTCGGCTAACCCGCTGACGCCGCGTCGTCCTCGGCTAACCCGCTGACGCCGCGTCGTCCTCGGCTAACCCGCTGACGCCGCGTCGTCCTCGGCTAACCCGTTGTGGCCGCGTCGTCCTCGGCTAACCCGCTGTGGCCGCGCCGTCCTCGGCTAACCCGCTGTGGCCGCGCCGTCCTCGGCTAACCCGCTGTGGCCGCGTCGTCCTCGGCTAACCCGCTGTGGCCGCGTCGTCCTCGGCTAACCCGCTGTGGCCGCGTCGTCCTCGGCTAACCCGCTGTGGCCGCGTCGTCCTCGGCTAACCCGCTGTCGCCGCGTCGTCCTCGACTAACCCGCTGTCGCCGCGTCGTCCTCGACTAACCCGCTGTCGCCGCGTCGTCCTCGACTAACCCGCTGTGGCCGCGTCGTCCTCGACTAACCCGCTGTGGCCGCGTCGTCCTCGACTAACCCGCTGTGGCCGCGTCGTCCTCGACTAACCCGCTGTGGCCGCGTCGTCCTCGGCTAACCCGCTGTGGCCGCGTCGTCCTCGACTAACCCGCTGTGGCCGCGTCGTCCTCGGCTAACCCGCTGTGGCCGCGTCGTCCTCGGCTAACACGCTGACGCCGCGTCGTCCTTGACTAACCTGTTGTAAGCCATTGTGGAGGGGCTGTGCTCTCTCTCTCTCTCCCTCTCATGTGGTCTCTCCCTGGGTCTCTCTCTCTCCTTCTCCCTCTTGTCCTCCCGTCTGGGTCCTGGTCCCGGTCCCGGTCCTTGTGGGTAGTAGTACAGTAAAAAACATCAGGTCAGACTGATTGGTTATTGATTGACTGGTTGGTTATTGATCACTAGTAAAAAACATTAGCTGACACCAAAAAACAGTTTGTAGAGGCGCTGACTAACAGAGAGTGACCCTTTTAAAGGCAATGTTCCTGTGTTCACGGAGACTGTAGTCACGGTAACCGCTGCATAGGTCAACTCAATCAGATATGACCTTTAAATTCTGCTATTACACAGATATACTGCGGATCACATTAAATAAATACATGGTCTATACCACCCTCCTGTTTAGGTTTATCTGGAGGGTAGCAGTCCCACTGTTTAGACTGGTTTACCTGGAGGGTAGCAGTCCCACTGTTTAGACTGGTTTACCTGGAGGGTAGTAGTACTACTGTTTAGACTGGTTTACCTGGAGGGTAGTAGTCCCACTGTTTACACTGGTTTACCTGGGGGGTAGTAGTACTTCTGTTTAGACTGGTTTACCTGGAGGATAGTAGTACTACTGTTTAGACTGGTTTACCTGGAGGATAGTAGTCCCACTGTTTACACTGGTTTACCTGGAGGGTAGTAGTCCCACTGTTTAGACTGGTTTACCTGGAGGGTAGCAGTACTACTGTTTACACTGGTTTACCTGGAGGGTAGTAGTTCTACAGTTTAGACTGGTTTACCTGGAGGGTAGCAGTACTACTGTTTAGACTGGTTTACCTGGAGGGTAGCAGTACTACTGTTTACACTGGTTTACCTGGAGGGTAGTAGTCCCACTGTTTAGACTGGTTTACCTGGAGGGTAGTAGTCCCACTGTTTACACTGGTTTACCTGGAGGGTAGTAGTCCTACTGTTTAGACTGGTTTACCTGGAGGGTAGTAGTACTACTGTTTAGACTGGTTTACCTGGAGGGTAGTAGTCCCACTGTTTAGACTGGTTTACCTGGAGGGTAGTAGTCCCACTGTTTAGACTGGTTTACCTGGAGGGTAGTAGTACTAATGTTTACACTGGTTTACCTGGAGGGTAGCAGTCCTACTGTTTATACTGGTTTACCTGGAGGGTAGTAGTACTACAGTTAAGACTGGTTTACCTGGAGGGTAGCAGTCCTACTGTTTAGACTGGTTTACCTGGAGGGTAGCAGTACTACTGTTAAGACTGGTTTACCTGGAGGATAATAGTACTACTGTTTAGACTGGTTTACCTGGAGGGTAGCAGTCCCACTGTTTACACTGGTTTACCTGGAGGGTAGTAGTCCCACTGTTTAGACCGGTTTACCTGGAGGGTAGTAGTTCTACAGTTTAGACTGGTTTACCTGGAGGGTAGTAATCCCACTGTTTAGACCGGTTTACCTGGAGGGTAGTAGTTCTACAGTTTAGACTGGTTTACCTGGAGGGTAGCAGTACTACCGTTTAGACTGGTTTACCTGGAGGGTAGCAGTACTACCGTTTACACTGGTTTACCTGGAGGGTAGTAGTCCCACTGTTTAGACTGGTTTACCTGGAGGGTAGTAGTCCCACTGTTTACACTGGTTTACCTGGAGGGTAGTAGTCCTACTGTTTAGACTGGTTTACCTGGAGGGTAGTAGTACTACTGTTTAGACTGGTTTACCTGGAGGGTAGTAGTCCTACTGTTTAGACTGGTTTACCTGGAGGGTAGTAGTACTACTGTTTAGACTGATTTACCTGGAGGGTAGTAGTCCCACTGTTTAGACTGGTTTACCTGGAGGGTAGTAGTACTAATGTTTACACTGGTTTACCTGGAGGGTAGCAGTCCTACTGTTTATACTGGTTTACCTGGAGGGTAGTAGTCCCACTGTTTACACTGGTTTACCTGGAGGGTAGTAGTCCCACTGTTTAGACTGGTTTACCTGGAGGGTAGTAGTCCTACTGTTTAGACTGGTTTACCTGGAGGGTAGTAGTACTACTGTTTAGACTGGTTTACCTGGAGGGTAGTAGTACTACTGTTTAGACTGGTTTACCTGGAGGGTAGTAGTCCCACTGTTTAGACTGGTTTACCTGGAAGGTACTAATCCCACTGTTTAGACTGGTTTACCTGGAGGGTAGTAGTACTACAGTTTAGACTGGTTTACCTGGAGGGTAGTAATCCCACTGTTTAGACCGGTTTACCTGGAGGGTAGTAGTCCCACTGTTTACACTGGTTTACCTGGAGGGTAGTAGTCCCACTGTTTAGACTGGTTTACCTGGAGGGTAGTAGTCCCACTGTTTAGACTGGTTTACCTGGAGGGTAGTAATCCCACTGTTTAGACCAGTTTACCTGGAGGGTAGTAGTTCTACAGTTTAGACTGGTTTACCTGGAGGGTAGCAGTACTACTGTTTAGACTGGTTTACCTGGAGGGTAGCAGTACTACTGTTTACACTGGTTTACCTGGAGGGTAGTAGTCCCACTGTTTAGACTGGTTTACCTGGAGGGTAGTAGTCCCACTGTTTACACTGGTTTACCTGGAGGGTAGTAGTCCTACTGTTTAGACTGGTTTACCTGGAGGGTAGTAGTACTACTGTTTAGACTGGTTTACCTGGAGGGTAGTAGTCCCACTGTTTAGACTGGTTTACCTGGAGGGTAGTAGTCCCACTGTTTAGACTGGTTTACCTGGAGGGTAGTAGTACTAATGTTTACACTGGTTTACCTGGAGGGTAGCAGTCCTACTGTTTATACTGGTTTACCTGGAGGGTAGTAGTACTACAGTTAAGACTGGTTTACCTGGAGGGTAGCAGTCCTACTGTTTAGACTGGTTTACCTGGAGGGTAGCAGTACTACTGTTAAGACTGGTTTACCTGGAGGATAATAGTACTACTGTTTAGACTGGTTTACCTGGAGGGTAGCAGTCCCACTGTTTACACTGGTTTACCTGGAGGGTAGTAGTACTACTGTTTAGACTGGTTTACCTGGAGGGTAGCAGTCCCACTGTTTACACTGGTTTACCTGGAGGGTAGTAGTCCCACTGTTTACACTGGTTTACCTGGAGGGTAGTAGTCCCACTGTTTAGACCGGTTTACCTGGAGGGTAGTAGTCCCACTGTTTAGACTGGTTTACCTGGAGGGTAGTAGTCCCACTGTTTAGACTGGTTTACCTGGAGGGTAGTAATCCCACTGTTTAGACCGGTTTACCTGGAGGGTAGTAGTTCTACAGTTTAGACTGGTTTACCTGGAGGGTAGCAGTACTACCGTTTAGACTGGTTTACCTGGAGGGTAGCAGTACTACCGTTTACACTGGTTTACCTGGAGGGTAGTAGTCCCACTGTTTAGACTGGTTTACCTGGAGGGTAGTAGTCCCACTGTTTACACTGGTTTACCTGGAGGGTAGTAGTCCTACTGTTTAGACTGGTTTACCTGGAGGGTAGTAGTACTACTGTTTAGACTGGTTTACCTGGAGGGTAGTAGTCCCACTGTTTAGACTGGTTTACCTGGAGGGTAGTAGTACTAATGTTTACACTGGTTTACCTGGAGGGTAGCAGTCCTACTGTTTATACTGGTTTACCTGGAGGGTAGTAGTCCCACTGTTTACACTGGTTTACCTGGAGGGTAGTAGTCCCACTGTTTACACTGGTTTACCTGGAGGGTAGTAGTCCTACTGTTTAGACTGGTTTACCTGGAGGGTAGTAGTACTACAGTTTAGACTGGTTTACCTGGAGGGTAGTAATCCCACTGTTTAGACCGGTTTACCTGGAGGGTAGTAGTCCCACTGTTTAGACTGGTTTACCTGGAGGGTAGTAGTCCCACTGTTTACACTGGTTTACCTGGAGGGTAGTAGTACTACTGTTTACACTGGTTTACCTGGAGGGTAGTAGTCCCACTGTTTACACTGGTTTACCTGGAGGGTAGTAGTCCCACTGTTTACACTGGTTTACCTGGAGGGTAGTAGTCCCACTGTTTAGACTGGTTTACCTGGAGGGTAGTAGTCCCACTGTTTAGACTGGTTTACCTGGAGGGTAGTAGTCCCACTGTTTAGACTGGTTTACCTGGAGGGTAGTAGTACTACTGTTTACACTGGTTTACCTGGAGGGTAGTAGTCCCACTGTTTACACTGGTTTACCTGGAGGGTAGCAGTCCTACTGTTTATACTGGTTTACCTGGAGGGTAGTAGTCCCACTGTTTACACTGGTTTACCTGGAGGGTAGTAGTCCCACTGTTTAGACTGGTTTACCTGGAGGGTAGTAGTCCTACTGTTTAGACTGGTTTACCTGGAGGGTAGTAGTACTACTGTTTAGACTGGTTTACCTGGAGGGTAGTAGTCCCACTGTTTAGACTGGTTTACCTGGAGGGTAGTAGTCCTACTGTTTAGACTGGTTTACCTGGAGGGTAGTAGTACTACTGTTTAGACTGGTTTACCTGGAGGGTAGTAGTCCTACTGTTTAGACTGGTTTACCTGGAGGGTAGTAGTCCTACTGTTTAGACTGGTTTACCTGGAGGGTAGTAGTCCCACTGTTTAGACTGGTTTACCTGGAGGGTAGCAGTCCCACTGTTTAGACTGGTTTACCTGGAGGGTAGTAGTACTACTGTTTAGACTGGTTTACCTGGAGGGTAGTAGTACTACTGTTTAGACTGGTTTACCTGGAGGGTAGTAGTCCCACTGTTTACACTGGTTTACCTGGAGGGTAGCAGTCCTACTGTTTATACTGGTTTACCTGGAGGGTAGTAGTCCCACTGTTTACACTGGTTTACCTGGAGGGTAGTAGTCCCACTGTTTAGACTGGTTTACCTGGAGGGTAGTAGTCCTACTGTTTAGACTGGTTTACCTGGAGGGTAGTAGTCCTACTGTTTAGACTGGTTTACCTGGAGGGTAGTAGTACTACTGTTTAGACTGGTTTACCTGGAGGGTAGTAGTCCTACTGTTTAGACTGGTTTACCTGGAGGGTAGTAGTCCCACTGTTTAGACTGGTTTACCTGGAGGGTAGCAGTCCCACTGTTTAGACTGGTTTACCTGGAGGGTAGTAGTACTACTGTTTAGACTGGTTTACCTGGAGGGTAGTAGTACTACTGTTTAGACTGGTTTACCTGGAGGGTAGTAGTCCCACTGTTTAGACTGGTTTACCTGGAGGGTAGTAGTCCCACTGTTTAGACTGGTTTACCTGGAGGGTAGTAGTACTACTGTTTAGACTGGTTTACCTGGAGGGTAGTAGTCCTACTGTTTAGACTGGTTTACCTGGAGGGTAGTAGTCCCACTGTTTAGACTGGTTTACCTGGAGGGTAGTAGTCCCACTGTTTAGACTGGTTTACCTGGAGGGTAGTAGTCCCACTGTTTAGACTGGTTTACCTGGAGGGTAGTAGTCCTACTGTTTAGACTGGTTTACCTGGAGGGTAGTAGTACTACTGTTTAGACTGGTTTACCTGGAGGGTAGTAGTCCCACTGTTTAGACTGGTTTACCTGGAGGGTAGTAGTCCCACTGTTTAGACTGGTTTACCTGGAGGGTAGTAGTACTACTGTTTAGACTGGTTTACCTGGAGGGTAGTAGTCCTACTGTTTAGACTGGTTTACCTGGAGGGTAGTAGTCCCACTGTTTAGACTGGTTTACATGGAGGGTAGTAGTCCCACTGTTTAGACTGGTTTACCTGGAGGGTAGTAGTACTACTGTTTAGACTGGTTTACCTGGAGGGTAGTAGTCCCACTGTTTAGACTGGTCCATCATAGGAGGCCATGGAGACACCACACCTGGCATAGGAGGAGGGTAGCCACCTGGAGACAGAGACGTTATAGTAGTGAGGAGGAGGATATACTGTAGTGAGGAGGATATACTGTAGTGAGGAGGAGGAGGAGGATATACTGTAGTGATGAAGAGGAGGAGATACTGTAGTGAGGAAGAGGAGGAGATACTCTAGTGATATACTGTAGTGATATACTGTAGTGAGGAGGAGGAGGATATACTGTAGTGAGGAAGAGGATATACTGTAGTGATATACTGTAGTGATGAGGACATACTGTAGTGATGTACTGTAGTGATATACTGTAGTGATGTACTGTAGTGATGTACTGTAGTGATGTACTGTAGTGATATACTGTAGTGATGTACTGTAGTG
Organism: Salvelinus fontinalis; assembly: GCF_029448725.1. Classification (NCBI taxonomy): domain Eukaryota; kingdom Metazoa; phylum Chordata; class Actinopteri; order Salmoniformes; family Salmonidae; genus Salvelinus; species Salvelinus fontinalis. Next base: position 127,890 of record NW_026600265.1, read on the forward strand.
ATGTACTGTAGTGATGTACTGTAGTGATGTACTGTAGTGATATACTGTAGTGATATACTGTAGTGATATACTGTAGTGATGTACTGTAGTGATGTACTGTAGTGATGTACTGTAGTGATGTACTGTAGTGATGTACTGTAGTGATGTACTGTAGTGATGTACTGTAGTGATATACTGTAGTGATGTACTGTAGTGATGTACTGTAGTGATGTACTGTAGTGATGTACTGTAGTGATGTACTGTAGTGATGTACTGTAGTGATATACTGTAGTGATATACTGTAGTGATATACTGTAGTGATATGCTGTAGTGATGTACTGTAGTGATGTACTGTAGTGATGAGGACATACTGTAGTGATATACTGTAGTGATATACTGTAGTGATATACTGTAGTGATGAGGACATACTGTAGTGATATACTGTAGTGATGTACTGTAGTGATATACTGTAGTGATGAGGACATACTGTAGTGATGTACTGTAGTGATATACTGTAGTGATATACTGTAGTGATGAGGACATACTGTAGTGATGTACTGTAGTGATATGCTGTAGTGATATACTGTAGTGATGTACTGTAGTGATATACTGTAGTGATGTACTGTAGTGATGTACTGTAGTGATATACTGTAGTGATATACTGTAGTGATGTACTGTAGTGATATACTGTAGTGATGTACTGTAGTGATGTACTGTAGTGATATACTGTAGTGATGTACTGTAGTGATGTACTGTAGTGATATACTGTAGTGATATACTGTAGTGATATACTGTAGTGATATACTGTAGTGATATACTGTAGTGATATACTGTAGTGATGTACTGTAGTGATATGCTGTAGTGATATACTGTAGTGATGTACTGTAGTGATATACTGTAGTGATGTACTGTAGTGATGTACTGTAGTGATATACTGTAGTGATATACTGTAGTGATGTACTGTAGTGATATACTGTAGTGATATACTGTAGTGATATACTGTAGTGATATACTGTAGTGATATACTGTAGTGATGTACTGTAGTGATGTACTGTAGTGATATACTGTAGTGATGTACTGTAGTGATGTACTGTAGTGATATACTGTAGTGATGTACTGTAGTGATGTACTGTAGTGATATACTGTAGTGATGTACTGTAGTGATGTACTGTAGTGAGGAGGACATACTGTAGTGATATACTGTAGTGATGTACTGTAGTGAGGAGGACATACTGTAGTGATGTACTGTAGTGATGTACTGTAGTGATATACTGTAGTGATATACTGTAGTGATGTACTGTAGTGAGGAGGACATACTGTAGTGATATACTGTAGTGATGAGGACATACTGTAGTGATATGCTGTAGTGATATGCTGTAGTGATATACTGTAGTGATATACTGTAGTGATATACTGTAGTGATATACTGTAGTGATGTACTGTAGTGATGTACTGTAGTGATGAGGACATACTGTAGTGATATACTGTAGTGATGAGGACATACTGTAGTGATATGCTGTAGTGATATACTGTAGTGATGTACTGTAGTGATGTACTGTAGTGATGTACTGTAGTGATGAGGACATACTGTAGTGATATACTGTAGTGATATACTGTAGTGATATACTGTAGTGATATACTGTAGTGATGTACTGTAGTGATGTACTGTAGTGATATACTGTAGTGATGAGGACATACTGTAGTGATATGCTGTAGTGATATACTGTAGTGATATACTGTAGTGATATACTGTAGTGATATACTGTAGTGATATACTGTAGTGATGTACTGTAGTGATGTACTGTAGTGATATACTGTAGTGATGTACTGTAGTGATGAGGACATACTGTAGTGATGTACTGTAGTGATATACTGTAGTGATATACTGTAGTGATATGCTGTAGTGATGTACTGTAGTGATGTACTGTAGTGATGAGGACATACTGTAGTGATGTACTGTAGTGATATACTGTAGTGATATACTGTAGTGATGTACTGTAGTGATGTACTGTAGTGATGAGGACATACTGTAGTGATATACTGTAGTGATATACTGTAGTGATGAGGACATACTGTAGTGATATACTGTAGTGATATACTGTAGTGATATACTGTAGTGATGTACTGTAGTGATGTACTGTAGTGATGTACTGTAGTGATGTACTGTAGTGATGAGGACATACTGTAGTGATGTACTGTAGTGATATGCTGTAGTGATATACTGTAGTGATATACTGTAGTGATATACTGTAGTGATATGCTGTAGTGATATGCTGTAGTGATATACTGTAGTGATATACTGTAGTGATGTACTGTAGTGATGTACTGTAGTGATGTACTGTAGTGATGTACTGTAGTGATATACTGTAGTGATATACTGTAGTGATATACTGTAGTGATATACTGTAGTGATATACTGTAGTGATATACTGTAGTGATATGCTGTAGTGATATGCTGTAGTGATATGCTGTAGTGATATACTGTAGTGATATACTGTAGTGATATACTGTAGTGATATGCTGTAGTGATATGCTGTAGTGATATGCTGTAGTGATATACTGTAGTGATATACTGTAGTGATATACTGTAGTGATGAGGACATACTGTAGTGATATACTGTAGTGATGTACTGTAGTGATGTACTGTAGTGATGTACTGTAGTGATGTACTGTAGTGATATACTGTAGTGATATACTGTAGTGATATACTGTAGTGATATACTGTAGTGATGTACTGTAGTGATGTACTGTAGTGATGTACTGTAGTGATATGCTGTAGTGATATACTGTAGTGATATACTGTAGTGACATACTGTAGTGATATACTGTAGTGATGTACTGTAGTGATATGCTGTAGTGATATGCTGTAGTGATGAGGACATACTGTAGTGATGTACTGTAGTGATATACTGTAGTGATATACTGTAGTGATATACTGTAGTGACGTACTGTAGTGATGTACTGTAGTGATATGCTGTAGTGATATACTGTAGTGATATACTGTAGTGATATACTGTAGTGATATACTGTAGTGATGTACTGTAGTGATGTACTGTAGTGATATGCTGTAGTGATATACTGTAGTGATATACTGTAGTGATATACTGTAGTGATGTACTGTAGTGATGTACTCTAGTGATATGCTGTAGTGATGAGGACATACTGTAGTGATATACTGTAGTGATGTACTGTAGTGATGTACTCTAGTGATATGCTGTAGTGATGAGGACATACTGTAGTGATATACTGTAGTGACATACTGTAGTGATATACTGTAGTGATGTGCTGTAGTGATGTACTGTAGTGATGTACTGTAGTGATATGCTGTAGTGATATACTGTAGTGATATACTGTAGTGATGTGCTGTAGTGATGTACTGTAGTGATGTACTCTAGTGATATGCTGTAGTGATGAGGACATACTGTAGTGATATACTGTAGTGATGTACTGTAGTGATGTACTGTAGTGATGAGGACATACTGTAGTGATATACTGTAGTGATATACTGTAGTGATATACTGTAGTGATATACTGTAGTGATATACTGTAGTGATGAGGACATACTGTAGTGATGTACTGTAGTGATATACTGTAGTGATATACTGTAGTGATATACTGTAGTGATATACTGTAGTGATGAGGACATACCTGTCATAGGAGGAGGGAAACCACCTGAGGGACAATAAACATGATGGATTATTACAATATTGTGTTTGTACATATCAGTGTGTGCCCACCTAAAGAACCTTACACGTGGAGTTAAAATACATCCCATATCAATTACGGCCGAGACGATAGCAGTATCGTAACAGACTAAACTGTTTGGTGCTTTAAAAACCTGCTGGGTGTAACACATGGTGTGCTACAACTTGGAAAATAAATACATGTGACTCTGGATGACATCATAATGACGTTTGTTTCCATCATAATGATGTTTGTTTCCAACATCAGGGCTGTTTTCCATCATAATGATGTTTGTTTCCAACATAATGATGTTTGTTTCCAACATCAGGGCTGTTTTCCATCATAATGATGTTTGTTTCCAACATAATGATGTTTGTTTCCATCATAATGATGTTTGTTTCCATCATAATGATGTTTGTTTCCATCATAATGATGTTTGTTTCCAACATCAGGGCTGTTTTCCATCATAATGATGTTTGTTTCCAACATCAGGGCTGTTTTCCATCATAATGATGTTTGTTTCCAACATCAGGGCTGTTTTACATCATAATGATGTTTGTTTCCAACATCAGGGCTGTTTTCCATCATAATGATGTTTGTTTCCAACATAATGATGTTTGTTTCCATCATAATGATGTTTGTTTCCAACATCAGGGCTGTTTTCCATCATAATGATGTTTGTTTCCAACATCAGGGCTGTTTTCCATCATAATGATGTTTGTTTCCATCATCAGGGCTGTTTTCCATCATAATGATGTTTGTTTCCAACATCAGGGCTGTTTTCCATCATAATGATGTTTGTTTCCAACATCAGGGCTGTTTTCCAACATAATGATGTTTGTTTCCATCATCAGGGCTGTTTTCCATCATAATGATGTTTGTTTCCAACATCAGGGCTGTTTTCCATCATAATGATGTTTGTTTCCAACATAATGATGTTTGTTTCCAACATCAGGGCTGTTTTCCATCATAATGATGTTTGTTTCCAACACCAGGGCTGTTTTCCATCATAATGATGTTTGTTTCCAACATAATGATGTTTGTTTCCAACATCAGGGCTGTTTTCCAACATAATGATGTTTGTTTCCAACATCAGGGCTGTTTTCCATCATAATGATGTTTGTTTCCAACATCAGGGCTGTTTTCCATCATAATGATGTTTGTTTCCATCATAATGATGTTTGTTTCCAACATCAGGGCTGTTTTCCATCATAATGATGTTTGTTTCCAACATAATGATGTTTGTTTCCAACATCAGGGCTGTTTTCCATCATAATGATGTTTGTTTCCAACATCAGGGCTGTTTTCCATCATAATGATGTTTGTTTCCAACATAATGATGTTTGTTTCCAACATCAGGGCTGTTTTCCATCATAATGATGTTTGTTTTCCATCATAATGATGTTTGTTTCCATCATCAGGGCTGTTTTCCAACATAATGATGTTTGTTTCCATCATCAGGGCTGTTTTCCATCATAATGATGTTTGTTTCCAACATCAGGGCTGTTTTCCATCATAATGATGTTTGTTTCCAACATCAGGGCTGTTTCCCAACATATTGATGTTTGTTTCCAACATCAGGGCTGTTTTCCAACATAATGGTGTTTGTTTCCAACATCATGGCTGTTTTCCATCATAATGGTGTTTGTTTCCATCATACTGATGTTTGTTTCCAACATAATGATGTTTGTTTCCAACATAATGATGTTTGTTTCCATCATAATGATGTTTGTTTCCATCATCAGGGCTGTTTTCCATCATAATGATGTTTGTTTCCAACATCAGGGCTGTTTTCCAACATAATGATGTTTGTTTCCAACATCAGGGCTGTTTTCCATCATAAAGATGTTTGTTTCCAACATCAGGGCTGTTTTCCAACATAATGATGTTTGTTTCCATCATAATGATGTTTGTTTCCAACATCAGGGCTGTTTTCCAACATAATGATGTTTGTTTCCAACATAATGATGTTTGTTTCCAACATCAGGGCTGTTTTCCATCATAATGGTGTTTGTTTCCATCATAATGATGTTTGTTTCCAACATCAGGGCTGTTTTCCATCATAATGATGTTTGTTTCCAACATAATGATGTTTGTTTCCAACATCAGGGCTGTTTTCCAACATAATGATGTTTGTTTCCATCATAATGATGTTTGTTTCCAACATCAGGGCTGTTTTCCAACATAATGATGTTTGTTTCCAACATAATGATGTTTGTTTCCAACATCAGGGCTGTTTTCCATCATAATGATGTTTGTTTCCAACATAATGATGTTTGTTTCCAACATCAGGGCTGTTTTCCATCATAATGATGTTTGTTTCCAACATCAGGGCTGTTTTCCATCATAATGATGTTTGTTTCCATCATAATGATGTTTGTTTCCAACATCAGGGCTGTTTTCCATCATAATGATGTTTGTTTCCAACATCAGGGCTGTTTTCCATCATAATGATGTTTGTTTCCATCATAATGATGTTTGTTTCCAACATCAGGGCTGTTTTCCATCATAATGATGTTTGTTTCCAACATAATGATGTTTGTTTCCAACATCAGGGCTGTTTTCCATCATAATGATGTTTGTTTCCAACATAATGATGTTTGTTTCCAACATCAGGGCTGTTTTCCATCATAATGGTGTTTGTTTCCATCATAATGATGTTTGTTTCCAACATCAGGGCTGTTTTCCATCATAATGATGTTTGTTTCCAACATAATGATGTTTGTTTCCAACATCAGGGCTGTTTTCCAACATAATGATGTTTGTTTCCATCATAATGATGTTTGTTTCCAACATCAGGGCTGTTTTCCAACATAATGATGTTTGTTTCCAACATAATGATGTTTGTTTCCAACATCAGGGCTGTTTTCCATCATAATGATGTTTGTTTCCAACATAATGATGTTTGTTTCCAACATCAGGGCTGTTTTCCATCATAATGATGTTTGTTTCCAACATCAGGGCTGTTTTCCATCATAATGATGTTTGTTTCCATCATAATGATGTTTGTTTCCAACATCAGGGCTGTTTTCCATCATAATGATGTTTGTTTCCAACATCAGGGCTGTTTTCCATCATAATGATGTTTGTTTCCATCATAATGATGTTTGTTTCCAACATCAGGGCTGTTTTCCATCATAATGATGTTTGTTTCCAACATAATGATGTTTGTTTCCAACATCAGGGCTGTTTTCCATCATAATGATGTTTGTTTCCAACATAATGATGTTTGTTTCCAACATCAGGGCTGTTTTCCATCATAATGATGTTTGTTTCCATCATAATGATGTTTGTTTCCAACATCAGGGCTGTTTTCCATCATAATGATGTTTGTTTCCATCATAATGATGTTTGTTTCCAACATCAGGGCTGTTTTCCTAAAGAAGGTATTACATATTGAGCCAATCTGCTTCGTGTTTTGTTTCCTTGCCACGATACTAAAGAGTATAGCGATACTGGTATCGTACCGGCCCTAATATCAATCAAACTTTGGATCAATTTCATAAATGGGTGCTTCCCAACTGGAACCCTATTCCCTATATAGGCCACTACTGTTGACCACAGCCCTATTGGCCCTGCTTAAAAGAAGTGCATTATATAGGCCAGATTGGGGCCCATCGGGACTCATCCTATATATGTTGCTAAATGAGGCCCGTGGATTGATTTAATACCATGTAATATAATAATAACTTATTATTAATTGAAAGTGATTGAGAGTGAGGCTACATCGGAAATGGCACCTTAGTCAACGGTAGCATACTACATAGGGAATAGGGATCCATTTTGGACAGACTTCTATAATATAATATTGATTGAAATTGATAGTGTGTGTTGTCGCCCCCTACCTGTGGGGAAGGGGTATGGTGGAACGGGACGGACATCATATCCACCTGGATGCCCACTGCTATAAAAAATAAAACGTTCAATATATCAAAGTCGTCATGATCATTTAATCCAATACTTTAGATGCTATTTACATATTGATCCAATCAATCACATTAAATGGATATTTCAGGATTTTGGCGATGATGCTCTTTATCTACTTCCCCAGAGTCAGGTGGACTCGTGGACACCATGTTTATGTGTCCAGTATGAAGGAAGTTTAAAGTAGTATTCATGAGCCAATGTTTAAATAGCGTTAGCGTGTTGAATGGAAGTCGATGGGTATTTACTAGCATGCTAACAGATACCCATAGACTTCCAGTCAAATATGCTAACGCTATTTAAACAGATCAGCGCTTTTGTAAATAATTGGTTTAACAGATCAGAATTGGGCTGCCTGTGTAAACGCTGCCTTAGATCTCTACACGTACATAGGAGGAGAGAGGCTAGGGTTCAATCTATCCAGGTCTACAAGGTGGAGGTGTCTTACCTGTCCAAGGTGGGGATGAGAGACGGAGGGGGGCCGCTGGGAGGAGGGAAACCTGCACACACAGTGTTACTATTAACACACACATTCTAACTGTTGAGTCTATACCACATTATATCACCACACTGATACATTCTAACTGTTGAGTCTATACCACATTATATCACCACACTGATACATTCTAACTGTTGAGTCTATACCACATTATGACTATGACATCACCACACTGACACATTCTAACTGTTGAGTCTATACCACATTATATCACCACACTGATACATTCTAACTGTTGAGTCTATACCACATTATGACTATGACATCACCACACTGACACATTCTAACTGTTGAGTCTATTCCACATTATGACATCACCACACTGACACATTCTAACTGTTGAGTCTATACCACATTATGACTATGACATCACCACACTGACACATTCTAACTGTTGAGTCTATACCACATTATGACATCACCACACTGACACATTCTAACTGTTGAGTCTATACCACATTATGACTATGACATCACCACACTGACACATTCTAACTGTTGAGTCTATTCCACATTATGACATCACCACACTGACACATTCTAACTGTTGAGTCTATACCGCATTATGACATCACCACACTGACACATTCTAACTGTTGAGTCTATTCCACACTATGACATCACCACACTGACACATTCTAACTGGGTACATTAAGACAGATAAAACCCATATAGTATTCTAATATGTGGAACTCTTCAGTCTTTCCCACATCATGAATGTCATTGTGTATTTTGTGTAGTATTAGTGAGTGTAGTTGGGAATATTGTTCTTACCAGGAGGAGGGACATTCATAGGTATTCCTACCAAATAAAAACAATTGTTAGCAAATTCCTCTCTGTGGGAAAGTTAAACAGGGTGAATATACAAATATATAAAAGGGAGAGAAAGTTAGAGCCTGAGAGAGAATGTGGGAGAGAAAGTTAGAGGGAAAGAGACAGAAAGCAGGAGAGAGAGAGATGGGGGGGAGAGAGAGACGGAGAGAGAGACAGAGAGAGATGGGGGGAGAGAGAGAATGACAAAGTGAGAGAGGTGTAGACTTACTTGGTGGGGGGATGAGAGGTGGAGCCTGGCTGACGTTGGGAGGAGGGGGGAGGAATGGAGGAGGAGGGATGTTAGGGGGGAGGGGGCCAGGGGGGAAGAAGGGGGGCATCTTGTTGGGGTTTGGCTCAGCGTCCGACGACGAGTGTTCCGAAATCACCTAGACAACGAAGAAACAGCCAATCACCACCGGGTATGTGATTCAACAGCCAATGGAATGGTTACATTGACCTCTATATGTCCTTTCATGTGTTAGTGTAGTGTTGTCCCGACACCAGTATTACTACGACACCAGACTAAAAGGTCCTTTAAAAACCTACTTTATAGAAAGACGGTGTGCTATAGCTTTCAAAATAAACGAATGTGACTCCGGGTGTCAACATAAGGTTTTCATAACAGCAGGACTGTTTTCCTCAAGAAATTAAAGATGCGTTCCTGGAAGATTTAAAACTACCTAGATATTCATTTATTTTTTAATTGACGTTTTGGACTCGATGTGTCAATGTATGGCTCATTATTTTATTTAAATTAATAATATATATTTTTTTCTGTTTAGCTCTCATAATATACACTGAGTTTACAAAACATTAAGACCAACTTCCTAAATATTGGGTTGTGTGTGTGTGTGTACCTGGATGTTGTTTCTCTCCAGGTGTGTGTGTGTGTGTGTGTACCTGGATGTTGTTTCTCTCCAGGTGTGTGTGTGTGTGTGTGTACCTGGATGTTATTTCTCTCCAGGTGTGTGTGTGTGTGTGTGTACCTGGATGTTATTTCTCTCAAGGTGTGTGTGTGTGTGTGTGTGTACCTGGATGTTATTTCTCTCCAGGTGTGTGTGTGTGTGTGTGTACCTGGATGTTATTTCTCTCCAGGTGTGTGTGTGTGTGTGTGTGTGTACCTGGATGTTATTTCTCTCCAGGTGTGTGTGTGTGTGTGTGTACCAGGATGTTGTTTCTCTCCAGGTGTGTGTGTGTGTGTGTGTACCTGGATGTTGTTTCTCTCCAGGTGTGTGTGTGTGTGTGTGTACCTGGATGTTATTTCTCTCCAGGTGTGTGTGTGTGTGTGTGTACCTGGATGTTATTTCTCTCAAGGTGTGTGTGTGTGTGTGTGTGTACCTGGATGTTGTTTCTCTCCAGGTGTGTGTGTGTGTGTGTGTACCTGGATGTTATTTCTCTCCAGGTGTGTGTGTGTGTGTGTGTACCAGGATGTTATTTCTCTCCAGGTGTGTGTGTGTGTGTGTGTACCAGGATGTTGTTTCTCTCCAGGTGTGTGTGTGTGTGTGTGTGTGTGTGTGTGTGTGTGTGTGTGTGTGTGTGTGTGTGTGTGTGTGTGTGTGTGTGTGTGTGTGTGTACCTGGATGTTATTTCCCTCCAGGTTGTGTCTTCGTCGTCCCTCCACTCTGCTGATGGTAGCAGTCCCTCCTCCAATCACGTCGATTGTACCGCTGGTCTTCCTGAACACAAACACACCGTACAACGCGAGTCATTTAGCAGACCATCTTCTCCACAACAACTTACAGGAGCTGTCACGGCTAAGTGCCTTGCTCAAGGGCACACGAGATGTTTCACCTCGTTGGCTCTGGGATTCGAACAAGCAACCTTTCGGTTACGGCGCCCAATGCTCTTAACCACTAGACTACCTGCCGTCTACTCGGTCATTAAAGCTGAGTTCACCGTCTATACTCTCTACCAACTAATACACAGCCACATGCAGAGATCGGGGTACCTAACCCCCACACCACAACAGAGATCGGGGTACCTAACCCCCACACCACAGCAGAGATCGGGGTACCTAACCCCCACACCACAGCAGAGATCGGGGTACCTAACCCCCACACCACAGCAGAGATCGGGGTACCTAACCCCCACACCACAGCAGAGATCGGGGTACCTAACCCCCACACCACAGCAGAGATCGGGGTACCTAACCCCCACACGACAGCAGAGATCGGGGTACCTAACCACCACACCACAGCAGAGATCGGGGTACCTAACCCCCACACCACAGCAGAGATCGGGGTACCTAACCCCCACACCACAGCAGAGATCGGGGTACCTAACCACCACAGCAGAGATCGGGGTACCTAACCCCCACACCACAGCAGAGATCGGGGTACCTAACCCCCACACCACAGCAGAGATCGGGGTACCTAACCCCCACACCACAGCAGAGATCGGGGTACCTAACCCCCACACCACAGCAGAGATCGGGGTACCTAACCACCACACCACAGCAGAGATCGGGGTACCTAACCCCCACACCACAGCAGAGATCGGGGTACCTAACCCCCACAGCAGAGATCGGGGTACCTAACCCCCACACCACAGCAGAGATCGGGGTACCTAACCCCCACACCACAGCAGAGATCGGGGTACCTAACCCCCACAGCAGAGATCGGGGTACCTAACCCCCACAGCAGAGATCAGGGTACCTAACCCCCACACCACAGCAGAGATCGGGGTACCTAACCCCCACAGCAGAGATCGGGGTACCTAACCCCCACACCACAGCAGAGATCGGGGTACCTAACCCCCACACCACAGCAGAGATCGGGGTACCTAACCCCCACACCACAGCAGAGATCGGGGTACCTAACCCCCACACCACAGCAGAGATCGGGGTACCTAACCCCCACACCACAGCAGAGATCGGGGTACCTAACCCCCACACCACAGCAGAGAACGGGGTACCTAACCACCACACCACAGCAGAGATCGGGGTACCTAACCACCACACCACAGCAGAGATCGGGGTACCTAACCCCCACACCACAGCAGAGATCGGGGTACCTAACCACCACACCACAGCAGAGATCGGGGTACCTAACCCCCACACCACAGCAGAGATCGGGGTACCTAACCCCCACACCACAGCAGAGATCGGGGTACCTAACCCCCACACCACAGCAGAGATCGGGGTACCTAACCCCCACACCACAGCAGAGATCGGGGTACCTAACCCCCACACCACAGCAGAGATCGGGGTACCTAACCCCCACACCACAGCAGAGATCGGGGTACCTAACCCCCACACCACAGCAGAGATCGGGGTACCTAACCACCACAGCAGAGATCGGGGTACGTAACCCCCACACCACAGCAGAGATCGGGGTACCTAACCCCCACACCACAGCAGAGATCGGGGTACCTAACCCCCACACCACAGCAGAGATCGGGGTACCTAACCACCACAGCAGAGATCGGGGTACCTAACCCCCACACCACAGCAGAGATCGGGGTACCTAACCCCCACACCACAGCAGAGATCGGGGTACCTAACCCCCACACCACAGCAGAGATCGGGGTACCTAACCCCCACACCACAGCAGAGATCGGGGTACCTAACCCCCACACCACAGCAGAGATCGGGGTACCTAACCACCACACCACAGCAGAGATCGGGGTACCTAACCACCACAGCACAGCAGAGATCGGGGTACCTAACCACCACAGCAGAGATCGGGGTACCTAACCACCACAGCAGAGATCGGGGTACCTAACCACCACAGCAGAGATCGGGGTACCTAACCCCCACACCACAGCAGAGATCGGGGTACCTAACCCCCACACCACAGCAGAGATCGGGGTACCTAACCCCCACACCACAGCAGAGATCGGGGTACCTAACCCCCACACCACAGCAGAGATCGGGGTACCTAACCCCCACACCACAGCAGAGATCGGGGTACCTAACCCCCACACCACAGCAGAGATCGGGGTACCTAACCCCCACACCACAGCAGAGATCGGGGTACCTAACCACCACAGCAGAGATCGGGGTACCTAACCACCACACCACAGCAGAGATCGGGGTACCTAACCCCCACACCACAGCAGAGATCGGGGTACCTAACCCCCACACCACAGCAGAGATCGGGGTACCTAACCCCCACACCACAGCAGAGATCGGGGTACCTAACCCCCACACCACAGCAGAGATCGGGGTACCTAACCCCCACACCACAGCAGAGAACGGGGTACCTAACCCCCACACCACAGCAGAGATCGGGGTACCTAACCACCACACCACAGCAGAGATCGGGGTACCTAACCACCACACCAGAGATCGGGGTACCTAACCCCCACACCACAGCAGAGAACGGGGTACCTAACCCCCACACCACAGCAGAGATCGGGGTACCTAACCACCACACCACAGCAGAGATCGGGGTACCTAACCACCACACCACAGCAGAGATCGGGGTACCTAACCCCCACACCACAGTAGAGATCGGGGTACCTAACCCCCACACCACAGCAGAGATCGGGGTACCTAACCCCCACACCACAGCAGAGATCGGGGTACCTAACCCCCACACCACAGCAGAGATCGGGGTACCTAACCCCCACACCACAGCAGAGATCGGGGTACCTAACCACCACACCACAGCAGAGATCGGGGTACCTAACCACCACACCACAGCAGAGATCGGGGTACCTAACCACCACACCACAGCAGAGATCGGGGTACCTAACCCCCACACCACAGCAGAGATCGGGGTACCTAACCCCCACACCACAGCAGAGATCGGGGTACCTAACCCCCACACCACAGCAGAGATCGGGGTACCTAACCCCCACACCACAGCAGAGATCGGGGTACCTAACCCCCACACCACAGCAGAGATCGGGGTACCTAACCCCCACACCACAGCAGAGATCGGGGTACCTAACCCCCACACCACAGCAGAGATCGGGGTACCTAACCACCACACCACAGCAGAGATCGGGGTACCTAACCACCACAGCACAGCAGAGATCGGGGTACCTAACCCCCACACCACAGCAGAGATCGGGGTACCTAACCCCCACACCACAGCAGAGATCGGGGTACCTAACCCCCACACCACAGCAGAGATCGGGGTACCTAACCCCCACACCACAGCAGAGATCGGGGTACCTAACCCCCACAGCACAGCAGAGATCGGGGTACCTAACCCCCACACCACAGCAGAGATCGGGGTACCTAACCCCCACACCACAGTAGAGATCGGGGTACCTAACCCCCACACCACAGCAGAGATCGGGGTACCTAACCCCCACACCACAGCAGAGATCGGGGTACCTAACCCCCACACCACAGCAGAGATCGGGGTACCTAACCCCCACACCACAGCAGAGATCGGGGTACCTAACCACCACACCACAGCAGAGATCGGGGTACCTAACCACCACACCACAGCAGAGATCGGGGTACCTAACCACCACACCACAGCAGAGATCGGGGTACCTAACCACCACACCACAGCAGAGATCGGGGTACCTAACCCCCACACCACAGCAGAGATCGGGGTACCTAACCCCCACACCACAGCAGAGATCGGGGTACCTAACCCCCACACCACAGCAGAGATCGGGGTACCTAACCCCCACACCACAGCAGAGATCGGGGTACCTAACCCCCACACCACAGCTCAGTAACAGGACACTAAAATCAGAAAGGACAACACACAGCAGTACTAATACACATGATGTAGAATCTGTTATTACATGTCTATAACATGGCTATCACCACACACACACACACACACACACACACACACACACACACACACACACACACACACACGTGAGTCATCAATGTGCATACATGTGTTGCATTTAAATGTGTTTACTGTTGCCAAGGTGATGACTCCCGTTGAACTTAACGTTGCCGTGGTAACAATTGCTGGCTACCACGTTGTGCCCTAACGACCTGATGCAACTACGACGTTTGTTACTAGTTTATCGGCTGAGGGAACTGAAAATTAATTTGTTTTTTTAAATAGCATCTGGAAAAGACACACTACTGTACATGGATGTATCAGTGTGTTGTGTGAACAAGCCCCATCCCACTCACGTATAGTAGGACATGTCCTGGACGGGGGGAGCAGTCCACTGTGGGGGGGAGATCCTACCATCAGAGGGAGGAGGGGGAGGGAGAGGAGGAAACAGTTAGACCTCCCCTCACACACTCAGAGGAACTCATTCAGGTGTACAGTGAGAGGAGAACAAAAAAGGAAGCAAGCTTGTGTCTGTCTGCCTGTCCGTCTGTCAGTCTGTGTGTCTGCCTGTCAGTCTGTGTGTCTGCCTGTCAGTCTGTGTGTCTGCCTGTCAGTCTGTGTGTCTGTGTGTCCACTGCCAGACCGTGTTTTGCCAAATCCTCTACCAGAGCTAATACATGAGTCTCTCTCATGTTTCTACCTGTCCTAGGCTAACCTCACCGTCTGTCTCTACCTGTCCTAGGCTAACCTCACCGTCTGTCTCTACCTGTCCTAGGCTAACCTCACCGTCTGTCTCTACCTGTCCTAGGCTAACCTCACCGTCTGTCTCTACCTGTCCTAGGCTAACCTCACCGTCTGTCTCTACCTGTCCTAGGCTAACCTCACCGTCTGTTTCTACCTGTCCTAGGCTAACCTCACCGTCTGTCTCTACCTGTCCTAGGCTAACCTCACCGTCTGTCTCTACCTGTCCTAGGCTAACCTCACCGTCTGTCTCTACCTGTCCTAGGCTAACCTCACCGTCTGTCTCTACCTGTCCTAGGCTAACCTTACCGTCTGTCTCTACCTGTCCTAGGCTAACCTTACCGTCTGTCTCTACCTGTCCTAGGCTAACCTTACCGTCTGTCTCTACCTGTCCTAGGCTAACCTTACCGTCTGTCTCTACCTGTCCTAGGCTAACCTTACCGTCTGTCTCTACCTGTCCTAGGCTAACCTTACCATCTGTCTCTACCGGACCTAGGCTAACCTCACCGTCTGTCTCTACCTGTCCTAGGATAACCTCACCGTCTGTCGGTACCAGTCCTAGGCTAACCTCACCGTCTGTCTCTACCTGTCCTAGGCTAACCTTACAGCTCTTATTCATCTGAGGACCTGTGTACAGCTCTTACCTGGTAGTGTTCATGTTCATGGATGACTTGTAGAGACTGGCTGGAGTGGGGAAGTCAGGTTTGGACGTGTGGATGGGTAAACTCACTTCCTTCTCATTCCCTGTCCTGCCCTGCTGAACCTGAGGGGAGTAGAGTAGGACATCTTTAGGTTTATAACATCTTGGGTTTGACCATTTGACAGTAGTAGGACCTCTTTAAATGGATATCTTGGTTTTAAACAACTCTGGTTTATCTGTTTCACACTGATTATCATATGGCAATTCAATGAGACAGAGAAGGAAGGGAATTGAGAGGAGAAGAGACAGAGAAGGAAGGGAATTGAGCGGAGGAGAGACAGAGAAGGGAATTGAGAGGAGGAGAGACAGAGAAGGAAGGGAATTGAGAGGAGGAGAGACAGAGAAGGAAGGGAATTGAGCGGAGGAGAGACAGAGAAGGAAGGGAATTGAGAGGAGGAGAGACAGAGAAGGGAATTGAGAGGAGGAGAGACAGAGAAGGAAGGGAATTGAGAGGAGGAGAGACAGAGAAGGAAGGGAATTGAGAGGAGGAGAGACAGAGAAGGAAGGGAATTGAGCGGAGGAGAGACAGAGAAGGAAGGGAATTGAGCGGAGGAGAGACAGAGAAGGAAGGGAATTGAGCGGAGGAGAGACAGAGAAGGAAGGGAATTGAGCGGAGGAGAGACAGAGAAGGAAGGGAATTGAGAGGAGGAGAGACAGAGAAGGAAGGGAATTGAGAGGAGGAGAGACAGAGAAGGAAGGGAATTGAGAGAAAGGGAGATCAGAAAATAAGAAAGGGTGTTCCAGAATGTTCCAGGATGGCCTAGTGGTCTGAGCTGCTGCCTCCGGTACACGTGTCTACGGTGTAGGGATAGGTTTAGAAACCAACCAACAAGCTGAATCGCGCTATAGTAGACTAATAGCTGCCATAGCTACGTTATTTATCATCCAATAAGATTATGTAGTACCCGTCTTGAATACATCAAACTGGGAGAAGCTACTTAAGCTAGCTAAGGTTAGCTAGCTAGCTAGGCTAATTGAGGTTAGTTAGCTAGCTAGGCTAATTGAGGTTGGCTAGCTAGCTAGGCTAATTGAGGTTAGCTAGCTAGCTAGGCTAATTGAGGTTAGCTAGCTAGCTAGGCTAATTGAGGCCACAGTGCAGTGGGCTTCCTAATCCTACAGTTACAAATAACAACAACTGCATTCAGAATATGAAGTAGCAGCCTACCTGTTGACTCTTGGTCATTGTAGCCTAAACATCTCCTTTAACTTTTAATTCCGTCATTTTAAATTCCATCTTCCATTGATTAGACATCTCTAACGTTCTGCCACATACAGAGAGGATCTACGGCTGTAGCCTATTGCTGCTTTGATGACTTGTGATTGACTAACAACAACAAACCAGCGGCCGGTACACGCGCCACCCATGAAAAGCAAAAGAGGAGCAGAGGCATAAATGATAACATCGCTCTCGCGTTCAGACCTGTATGGGGGCCCTTCCGGACAAGAGACTCGTGACAATCCGATTCGATCTAGACCCGTGACATTATCTAGAATTCTGGGTCCCAGATCAGGTTTCGGGTATTCGGGTACAGGTGGATCCGTAAAGCCCTCCAAGTGGAGGAGGTGTTGTATCTTAGTGATTTAGCTGGTAGTGGAGGAGGTGTTGTATCTCAGTGATTTAGCTGGTAGTGGAGGAGGTGTTGTATCTCAGTGATTTAGCTGGTAGTGGAGGAGGTGTTGTATCTTAGTGATTTAGCTGGTGGTGGAGGAGGTGTTGTATCTCAGTGATTTAGCTGGTAGTGGATGAGGTGTTGTATCTTAGTGATTTAGCTGGTAGTGGAGGAGGTGTTGTATCTCAGTGATTTAGCTGGTAGTGGAGGAGGTGTTGTATCTCAGTGATTTAGTTGGTTGTGGAGGAGGTGTTGTATCTTACAGTGATTTAGCTGGTAGTGGAGGAGGTGTTGTATCTTAGTGATTTAGCTGGTAGTGGAGGAGGTGTTGTATCTCAGTGATTTAGCTGGTAGTGGAGGAGGTGTTGTATCTTAGTGATTTAGCTGGTAGTGGAGGAGGTGTTGTATCTTACAGTGATTTAGCTGGTGGTGGAGGAGGTGTTGTATCTTACAGTGATTTAGCTGGTAGTGGAGGAGGTGTTGTATCTTACAGTGATTTAGCTGGTAGTGGAGGAGGTGTTGTATCTTACAGTGATTTAGCTGGTGGTGGAGGAGGTGTTGTATCTTACAGTGATTTAGCTGGTGGTGGAGGAGGTGTTGTATCTTACAGTGATTTAGCTGGTGGTGGAGGAGGTGTTGTATCTTACAGTGATTTAGCTGGTAGTGGAGGAGGTGTTGTATCTTACAGTGATTTAGCTGGTGGTGGAGGAGGTGTTGTATCTTACAGTGATTTAGCTGGTGGTGGAGGAGGTGTTGTATCTTACAGTGATTTAGCTGGTAGTGGAGGAGGTGTTGTATCTTACAGTGATTTAGCTGGTAGTGGAGGAGGTGTTGTATCTCAGTGATTTAGCTGGTAGTGGAGGAGGTGTTGTATCTTACAGTGATTTTGCTGGTGGTGGAGGAGATGTTAGCGACCTCCAGGCCCATCCTCAGCCTCTTCTGTTTGTCACAGTAGCCCTTCCACGTGTCCTCGTTGAACCCATAGTTAAAGTAGTCAGACAGGTCAGCACCTACACACACACACACACACACACACACACACACACACACACACACACACACACACACACACACACACACACAGAGAGAGAGAAAGACAGACAGACAGGTCAGCACCTACAGACACACACACACTCTCGTTTATTTTTTACAAACTCCTACCAAGCCTCTCAGTGTAAAAGTGGACCAATCAGAAATGTAACCCCACCCCCTCCCCACACTGTTCAGAAGACACAGTAACACGTACCTGGTTTCCTCCAGGGTTTCTCCTCGAATGTCTCCATGTCCACCTCCACCACTGGGACTCCATTGATGTTGCCCGGGGCCTCCAGATCCACACCCTTTAACTTGTTCCCTACTAGAGAGAATAGAAACCAAAAACACCACATAGAAAATAAAACATTTAGAATATCGACCAGTATTATACAGAGGACAATTTAGTAGATCAATCAAAAATTTATATCAACAATATCTACATTTATACCATCTAGTTCCACTTAACCGCCCAAGACACGGTGATGGGAATGTACACCTATCCAGACACGGCGGTGGGAATGGACACCTATACAGACACGGCGGTGGGAATGGACACCTATCCAGACACGGCGGTGGGAATGGACACCTATCGAGACACGGCGGTGGGAATGGACACCTATCGAGACACAGCGGTGGGAATGGACACCTATGGTGGTGGGAATGGACACCTATCGAGACACGGCGGTGGGAATGGACACCTATCAAGACACGGCGGTGGGAATGGACACCTCTCCAGACACGGCGGTGGGAATGGACACCTCTCCAGACACGGCGGTGGGAATGGACACCTATCGAGACACGGCGGTGGGAATGGACACCTATGGTGGTGGGAATGGACACCTATCCAGACACGGCGGTGGGAATGGACACCTATCAGTACACGGCGGTGGGAATGGACACCTATCAAGACACGGCGGTGGGAAAGGACACCTATCCAGACACGGCGATGGGAATGGACACCTATCGAGACACGGCGGTGGGAATGGACACCTATCGAGACACGGCGGTGAAAATGGACACCTATCGAGACACGGCGGTGGGAATGGACACCTATCGAGACACGGCGGTGGGAATGGACACCTATCGAGACACGGCGGTGGGAATGGACACCTATCGAGACACGGCGGTGGGAATGGACACCAATCGAGAAATGGCGTGTGAATGGACACCTATGGTGGTGGGAATGGACACCTATCGAGACACGGCGGTGGGAATGGACACCTATCCAGACACGGCGGTGGGAATGGACACCTATGCAGACACGGCGGTGGGAATGGACACCTATGGCGGTGGGAATGGACACCTATCCAGACACAGCGGTGGGAATGGACACCTATGGTGGTGGGAATGGACACCTATCAAGACACGGCGGTGGGAATGGACACCTATCCAGACACGACGGTGGGAATGGACACCTATGGCGGTGGGAATGGACACCTATCCAGACACGGCGGTGGGAATGGACACCTATCAAGACACGGCGGTGGGAATGGACACCTATCCAGACACAGCGGTGGGAATGGACACCTATGGTGGTGGGAATGGACACCTATCAAGACACGGCGGTGGGAATGGACACCTATCCAGACACGACGGTGGGAATGGACACCTATGGTGGTGGGAATGGACACCTATCAAGACACGGCGGTGGGAATGGACACCTATCCAGACACGGCAGTGGGAATGGACACCTATCCAGACACGGCGGTGGGAATGGACACCTATCAAGACATGGCGGTGGGAATGGACACCTATCAAGACATGGTGGTGGGAATGGACACCTATCAAGACATGGCGGTGGGAATGGACACCTATCAAGACACGCGGTGGGAATGGACACCTATCCAGACACGGCGGTGGGAATGGACACCTATCAAACACGGTGGTGGGAATGGACACCTATCCAGACACGGCGGTGGGAATGGACACCTCTGGTGGTGGGAATGGACACCTATCAAGTCATGGCGGTGGGAATGGACACCTATCCAGACACGGCGGTGGGAATGGACACCTATCCAGACACGGTGGTGGGAATGGACACCTATGGTGGTGGGAATGGACACCTATCAAGACACGGCGGTGGGAATGGACACCTATCCAGACACGGCAGTGGGAATGGACACCTATCCAGACACGGCGGTGGGAATGGACACCTATCAAGACATGGCGGTGGGAATGGACACCTATCAAGACATGGCGGTGGGAATGGACACCTATCAAGACATGGCGGTGGGAATGGACACCTATCAAGACACGCGGTGGGAATGGACACCTATCCAGACACGGCGGTGGGAATGGACACCTATCAAACACGGTGGTGGGAATGGACACCTATCCAGACACGGCGGTGGGAATGGACACCTATGGTGGTGGGAATGGACACCTATCAAGTCATGGCGGTGGGAATGGACACCTATCAAGACACGGCGGTGGGAATGGACACCTATCAAACACAACGGTGGGAATGGACACCTATCGAGACACGACGGTGGGAATGGACACCTATCCAGACACGGCGGTGGGAATGGACACCTATCCAGACACGGCGGTGGGAATGGACACCTATCCAGACACGGCGGTGGGAATGGACACCTATCCAGACACGGCGGTGGGAATGGACACCTATCCAGACATGGCGGTGGGAATGGACACCTATGGTGGTGGGAATGGACACCTATCCAGACACGGCGGTGGGAATGGACACCTATCGAGACACGGCGGTGGGAATGGACACCTATCGAGACACGGCGGTGGGAATGGACACCTATCGAGACACGCTGGTGGGAATGGACACCTATCCAGACATGGCGGTGGGAATGGACACCTATATAAGCCTGTACTATACATTTCCCACTCTATGTAGGCCTGTGTAAAATCAGGTGCATAGAACAGGTGGTGGACAGAATACTACAGTACCTGTTCCATAGGGTCTGGCTCCCGCTGTCTTTATGTTCAGGTTAACAGGAGCCACTCCATACGTTCTACAACAACAAACCAGACATGTCAACAACAACACACAATTTACCGCTACAGCGTCAAAGGCTGTGAAATAAAATAGATGAATTCAGGCTCATCAGCTGTACTTGAAACCCCTTATCTGGGAATAATAAGGACAGATCGGCTTAGACATTGCGGTGAACTATCCCTTTAAAGACCGTAGGGTGAACTATCCCTTTAAAGAACGTAGGGTGAACTATCCCTTTAAAGAACGTAGGGTGAACTATCCCTTTAAAGACATTACGGGTGAACTATCCCCCTCTAAAGACCGTAGCTAGCGTTGCAAATAATCAATGCGGTGGCTGTTAATTTATCCTCGAATCACAGCCTACTTCGCCAAACAGGTGACGATTTAACAAGCGCATTCACAAAAAAAGCGCTGTCGTTGCACCAATGTACCTAACCATAAACATCAATGCCTTTCTTTAAAAATGTTTATACCTGCATATTTAGTTAAAAGAAATTCATGTTTAAAAAAAATAAATAAATGTTAACCCTTTTTTCTCCCCAATTGGTAGTTACAGTCTTGTCTCATCGCTGCAACTCCCGTACGGACTCGGGAGAGGCCGAAGGTCAAGAGCCACGCGTCCTCCGAAACACAACCCAACCAAGCCGCACTGAATCTCTGGTGGCACAGCTAGCGCTGCGATGCAGTGCCTTAGACCACTGCGCCACCCGGGAGGCCCCAAAAATTAAATGTTAGCAGGCAATATTAACTAGGGAAATTGTGTCACTTCTCTTGGGTTCTGTGCAAGCAGAGTCAGGGTATATGCAGCAGTTTGGGCCACCTGGCTCGTTGCGAACTGTGTGAAGACCATTTCTTCCTAACAAAGACCGTAATTTGCCAGATTTTTACATAATTATGACATAACACTAAAGGTTGTGCAACGTAACAGGAATATTTAGACGTATGGATGCCACCTGTTCGATAAAATACGTAACGGTTCCGTATTTCACTGAAAGAATAAACGTTTTGTTTTCGAAATTATAGTTTCCGGATTTGACCATATTAATGACCTAAAGCTCGTATTTCTGTGTGTTTATTATATTATAATTAAGTCTATGATTTGATATTTGATAGAGCAGTTTGACTGAGCTGTGGTAGGCAGCAGCAGGCTCGTAAGCATTCATTCAAACAGCACTTTCCTGCGTTTTGCCAGCAGCTCTTCAAGCATTGAGCTGTTTATGACTTCAAGCCTATCAACTCCTGAGATTAGGCTGGCGATACTAAAGTACCTATTAGAACATCCAATAGTCAAAGGTATATGAAATACAAATGGTAGAGAGAGAAATAGTCCTATAACTACAACCTAAAACTTCTTAACTGGGAATATTGAATACTCATGTCAAAAGGAACCACCAGCTTTCATATGTTCTCATGTTCTGAACAAGGAACTTAAACGTTAGCTTTTTTTACATGGCACATATTGCACTTTTACTTTCTTCTCCAACAATGTGTTTTTTCATTATTTAAACCAAATTGAACATGTTTCATTATTTATTTGAAACTAAATAGATTTTTATTTATGTATTATATTAAAATAAAAGTGTTCATTCAGTATTGTTGTAATTGTCAATATTACAAATACATACAAATCGGCCGATTAATCGGTATCGGCTTTTTTTGGTCTTCCAATAATCGGAATTGGCAGTGAAAAATCATAGTCGGTCGACCTCTACTTTAAAGACACGTACGTGTACTGTGGAGCTCCGGTCTTGATGTCTCCGATGGTGACACGAACATCATCGTCATCATCGTCACTGTCGCTATCACTGTCGTCATCATCTCCTGGCTCCTTCTCCTGAGAGAGAGAGAGGGGGGGAGGAGAGAGAGGGGATAGAGAGGGAAAGAGAGAGAAGGGGGAGAAGAGTGAGAGAGAGAGAGAGAGAAGTGATAGAGAGGGAAAGAGAGAGGGAATAGAGAGAGGGGATAGAGAGGGAATAGAGAGAGGGGATAGAGAGGGAATAGAGAGAGAGAAGGGATAGAGAGAGAGACAGAGAGAGAGAGAGAGAGAGAGAGAGAGAGAGAGAGAGAGAGAGAGAGAGAGAGAGAGAGAGAGAGACGTGGAGAGAAAGAGAGAGAGAGGGAATAGAGAGGGAGAGGTAAGGGGGAGGAGAGAGAAACATTTACATTACATTTAAGTCATTTAGCAGACGCTCTTATCCAGAGCGACTTACAACAAACAGAAACAGACAGAAACCGGATCAGAACCCATCTCTTCTACACAAAACATAGTAGGGCCTGGAGTGTTTCCAGACCACATGAACTGAACAGGAGAAACTCCAGCCCTTAATTACACACAAAGCCCAAGTCAACAGCGATAGGAGAAACACTGCCCCTCGGTACCAAATGGCACCCTATTCCCGTTATAGTGCACTACTTTGGTCAAACGTAGAGCACTACGGGGGAATAGAGTGCCATTTGGGACTAACAGGAGAAGAGAGGTCTTACCTGAGCTTCCACTCCGTTGCCTGTAGCAGCTGCCTCATCTGACTCCGTAGCAGGAACAGGTGCACTGAGGGTGGAAATATCACCAACACATTCAGACTGAGGGTGGAAATATCACCAACACAATCAGACTGAGGGTGGAAATATCACCAACACAATCAGACTGAGGGTGGAAATATCACCAACACAATCAGACTGAGGGTGGAAATATCACCAACACATTCAGACCGAGGGTGTAAATATCACCAACACATTCAGACTGAGGGTGTAAATATCACCAATACATTCAGACTGAGGGTGTAAATATCACCAACACATTCAGACTGAGGGTGTAAATATCACCAACACATTCAGACTGAGGGTGTAAATATCACCAATACATTCAGACTGAGGGTGTAAATATCACCAACACATTCAGACTGAGGGTGTAAATATCACCAACACAGACTGAGGGTGTAAATATCACCAACACATTCAGACTGAGGGTGTAAATATCACCAACACATTCAGACTGAGGGTGTAAATATCACCAACACATTCAGACTGAGGGTGTAAATATCACCAACACATTCAGACTGAGGGTGTAAATATCACCAATACATTCAGACTGAGGGTGTAAATATCACCAACACATTCAGACTGAGGGTGTAAATATCACCAACACATTCAGACCGAGGGTGTAAATATCACCAACACATTCAGACCGAGGGTGTAAATATCACCAACACATTCAGACTGAGGGTGTAAATATCACCAACACATTCAGACTGAGGGTGTAAATATCACCAACACATTCTGACTGAGGGTGTAAATATCACCAACACATTCAGACCGAGGGTGTAAATATCACCAACACATTCAGACCGAGGGTGTAAATATCACCAACACATTCAGACCGAGGGTGTAAATATCACCAACACATTCAGACTGAGGGTGTAAATATCACCAACACATTCAGACTGAGGGTGTAAATATCACCAACACATTCAGACTGAGGGTGTAAATATCACCAATACATTCAGACTGAGGGTGTAAATATCACCAACACATTCAGACTGAGGGTGTAAATATCACCAACACATTCAGACTGAGGGTGTAAATATCACCAATACATTCAGACTGAGGGTGTAAATATCACCAACACATTCAGACTGAGGGTGTAAATATCACCAACACAGACTGAGGGTGTAAATATCACCAACACAATCAGACTGAGGGTGTAAATATCACCAACACATTCAGACTGAGGGTGTAAATATCACCAACACATTCAGACTGAGGGTGTAAATATCACCAATACATTCAGACTGAGGGTGTAAATATCACCAACACATTCAGACTGAGGGTGTAAATATCACCAACACATTCAGACCGAGGGTGTAAATATCACCAACACATTCAGACCGAGGGTGTAAATATCACCAACACATTCAGACTGAGGGTGTAAATATCACCAACACATTCAGACTGAGGGTGTAAATATCACCAACACATTCTGACCGAGGGTGTAAATATCACCAACACATTCAGACCGAGGGTGTAAATATCACCAACACATTCAGACCGAGGGTGTAAATATCACCAACACATTCAGACTGAGGGTGTAAATATCACCAACACATTCAGACTGAGGGTGTAAATATCACCAACACATTCAGACTGAGAGTGTAAATATCACCAACACATTCAGACTGAGGGTGTAAATATCACCAACACATTCAGACTGAGAGTGTAAATATCACCAACACATTCAGACTGAGAGTGTAAATATCACCAACACATTCAGACTGAGGGTGTAAATATCACCAACACATTCAGACTGAGGGTGTAAATATCACCAACACATTCAGACTGAGGGTGTAAATATCACCAACACATTCAGACTGAGGGTGTAAATATCACCAACACATTCAGACTGAGGGTGTAAATATCACCAACACATTCAGACTGAGGGTGTAAATATCACCAACACATTCTGACTGAGGGTGTAAATATCACCAACACAGACTGAGGGTGTAAATATCACCAACACAGACTGAGGGTGTAAATATCACCAACACAGACTGAGGGTGTAAATATCACCAACACATTCAGACTGAGGGTGTAAATATCACCAATACATTCAGAATGAGGGTGTAAATATCACCAACACATTCAGACTGAGGGTGTAAATATCACCAATACATTCAGACTGAGGGTGTAAATATCACCAACACAGACTGAGGGTTTAAATATCACCAACACATTCAGACTGAGGGTGTAAATATCACCAACACATTCAGACTGAGGGTGTAAATATCACCAACACATTCAGACTGAGGGTGTAAATATCACCAACACATTCAGACTGAGGGTGTAAATATCACCAACACATTCAGACTGAGGGTGTAAATATCACCAACACATTCAGACTGAGGGTGTAAATATCACCAACACATTCTGACTGAGGGTGCAAATATCACCAACACAGACTGAGGGTGTAAATATCACCAACACAGACTGAGGGTGTAAATATCACCAACACAGACTGAGGGTGTAAATATCACCAACACATTCAGACTGAGGGTGTAAATATCACCAATACATTCAGAATGAGGGTGTAAATATCACCAACACATTCAGACTGAGGGTGTAAATATCACCAATACATTCAGACTGAGGGTGTAAATATCACCAACACAGACTGAGGGTTTAAATATCACCAACACATTCAGACTGAGGGTGTAAATATCACCAACACATTCAGACTGGGGGTGTAAATATCACCAACACATTCAGACTGAGGGTGTAAATATCACCAATACATTCAGACTGAGGGTGTAAATATCACCAACACATTCAGACTGAGGGTGTAAATATCACCAACACATTCAGACTGAGGGTGTAAAGATCACCAACACATTCAGACTGAGGGTGTAAATATCACCAACACAGACCGAGGGTGTAAATATCACCAACACATTCAGACTGAGGGTGTAAATATCACCAACACATTCAGACTGAGGGTGTAAATATCACCAACACAGACTGAGGGTGTAAATATCACCAACACATTCGGACTGAGGGTGTAAATATCACCAACACATTCAGACTGAGGGTGTAAATATCACCAACACATTCAGACTGAGGGTGTAAATATCACCAACACATTCGGACTGAGGGTGTAAATATCACCAACACATTCTGACTGAGGGTGTAAATATCACTAATACATTCAGACTGAGGGTGTAAATATCACCAACACATTCTGACTGAGGGTGTAAATATCACCAACACATTCAGACTGAGGGTGTAAATATCACCAACACATTCAGACTGAGGGTGTAAATATCACCAACACATTCAGACCGAGGGTGTAAATATCACCAACACAGACGGAGGGTGTAAATATCACCATCACATTCAGACTGAGGGTGTAAATATCACCAACACATTCAGACTGAGGGTGTAAATATCACCAACACATTCAGACTGAGGGTGTAAATATCACCAATACATTCAGACTGAGGGTGTAAATATCACCAACACATTCAGACTGAGGGTGTAAATATCACCAACACATTCAGACTGAGGGTGTAAATATCACCAACACGTTCTGACACATCCTGTAGACAACAGAGAAAGTTGAGACGACTCAGTAACCAGCTTAGACACAAACGGGTGGAGGGTGAGGAAAGTCACCTGACAGCAGCGGTTAGTTTGGCCTCTTCTTCATCAGCTCTCTCATCATCATCTAGAAGGGAAACGAACATTCATTAACTAACTGTAAAATGTCAACAATAAAAGTCATAGATTACAATATCTCACGTGACCTAGTTATTTAACTTACATAGCTAGCTAGTCACGTTTGTTCTTTCAGAAGATCAATGTAAACGAACCCTTCATATCCAATGCTTCTTTCTGTCCATTGTATTTTTCCACATACCGGTAGTTAGATAACTACAAACTGAGCAAAGTGCAAATCTTTGGTGCATTCCTGAATGCTGTAGCGTTAGTGAGCCGGCTTGACGTTTACAGTGACGCTAGGCCAACACATGCAGCACCACCACGGCTTATGCTTTAGCAAGCTAGCTACAGCAACTACTGTGCTAAATAGGTAGCGCCTGTGCTAATGATTTGCAGTTGCATGTGGCTTAGTTATAACTCGAACAACTTAGCTAATGTTTTATTCATTGTAACACCTCTTTACCTCCGTAGAGCCACTCTTCTTCCTCGTCTCCGCCGCCATCTCCCGCACTCGCGTCCGCCGGGGTTGTGTTGTCTGCCGCCTCTTCCGCAGACATCTTCTTTAACAAGCGGTAAGAAAGTGCCTTTCACGAAGATCGCAACTCTTGTTTTCCAGCTAGCTAGCTAGCTAACGAAACAACCCGGATAGTAGTAAATGCACACGACCAATTTTTTGTTGTTGTTAAAACAGCAGAAGTCGTCATAAATTATTGCACTATCTTGAAGCGCGGAAAATATCCACTTCATACATTTTGATTTCGACGAGCTAGCGGTAGACGGTGTGCCCGGAAGTAATCCTTCAACAGAGGGCAAACAAACTGTCTTCCTATTGGTCTAGCGAGAATCTGTCCCCGGACGTCGAAAATCGAACGGTTCATGCGCAGTTTGGCCCGCGATGTCGACTGGAGTAACGTTTTAAAGACACAAGAGGGCGAAATAACTTAAATTATATTTTCTAGGGGGGGGGGGGGGGGGGGGGCGCACCGCATAAAGTTGTTTTTTATTATTGAAGGACAATGTAGCAGACCACTCCCTAGAATACATCTACTTGCTATTTTGTTCATCACAAGAATTATGTGTTGATACATACACCATTGGTGACTACATTGTGGACAACTATTCTGCTAATTCTTGTATACACTATACCTGTATGCTAATCATGAATACACTTCTTATAGCGTCCCACACAAACATTTCAACCAACACAATATACAATGTCCGTTAAATACCCAAACTACATCACATTCTTCAAAATAGGCGTGTATCATTGTGTCTACTGAGCACACAACAGCAGTCCAGTCCATCTGTAGCGATAGACAGCCGATGGCCACTTTAAAATGTCCTGATTGGTGTTGTGGTTTTGTATGGGGGTGGGATAGGGTAGACTTTAATGCAGAGGCTGCTCTATTGTTAATGTAGTTAATGTAGTTATGGCCACTGGAGTTCAGCCTCTGTTTATTGAACTATAAGGGGACGTAAAGATGGATCTATTAAGGCATACACACACATGCAGGCACAAACACACACACATATACACACACACACACATACATATACTCACACACACACATACACACACACGCAGGTACAAACACACACACACACATATACACACACACACGCAGGCACAAACACACACACACACACACATATACACACACACACACAGGCACACACACACATACACATACACAGGCACACACACACACACACACACACACACACACCACACACACACACACACACACACACACACACACACACACACACCACACACACACACACATATATATATACACACACACACAGGCACACATAGACACGCAAGCACACACACACACACACACATGCATGCATGCACAAAACCCAAACACACACTCACACACACATGCAGGCACAAACACACAACCACATACGCAAGCACAAACACATACACACACGCAAGCACAAACACACACAGGCACACACACGCAGGCACACACACACACAGGCACACACACGCAGGCACACACACGCAGGCACACACACACAGGCACACACACACACAGGCACACAAACACACACACACATACGCAAGCACAAACACATACACACACGCAAGCACAAACACACACAGGCACACACACGCAGGCACACACACACAGGCACACACACACACACACTGTGAGGTACTTAGAAACAGTCTCTAGCACTTTGCCGATCTGTTCACTTGAAAGTTTGTTTATGCTTACAGAAGCACTAAGTGTTTGTCTGTCTTTTTGTGTCTCTCTCCTTCTGTCCCTCTTTCACTTTCTCTATTAATGACTCTATCTGTATGTTCTATTCATCGACCTCCCTCCGTCTGTCTCCCCCCTCCTTCCCTCCCACTCTCCCTCCCTCTGTCTCCCCCCTCCTTCCCTCCCACTCTCCCTCCCTCCCCCTCCATGCCTCCCTCCCTCTGTCTCTCCCTCTCTCCCCCCTCCCACCTTCCCTCCCTCTGTCTCCCCCCTCCTTCCCTCCCACTCTCCCTCCCTCCCCCTCCATGCCTCCCTCCCTCTGTCTCTCCCCCCTCCATCTCTCCCCCCTCCCACCTTCCCTCCCTCTGTCTCCCCTCCTTCCCTCCCACTCTCCCTCCCTCCATGCCTCCCTCCCTCTCGCCCCCTCCCTCTCTCCCCCCTCCCACCTTCCATCCCTCTGTCCCCCCTCTCTCCCCCTCCCTCTCTCCCCCCTCCCACCTTCCCTTCCTCTGCCCCCCCCTCTCTCCCTGCATCCCTCCCTCCCTCTGTCTCCCCCTCCCTCTGTCTCTCCCTCCCACCTTCCCTCCCTCTCTCTCCCCCCTCCCTCCCTCTCCCCCCTCCCTCTGTCTCTCCCTCCCACCTTCCCTCCCACTCTCTCCCCCCTCCCTCTCTCCCCCCTCCCTCTGCCCACCCTCCATCCCTCTCTCCCCTTCCCTCCCTCTGTCTCCCCCCTCCTTCCCTCCCACTCTCCCTACCCCTCCACGTAGGGATTATGTTAACTAGATTACAGACTAATCCATGTTAAGCAGGTTTCAGTGAGAGCGCTCCGACATTGGTCCATCTGTAATTAGCCCTGTAACACTCATATTATCTTACTCAGACAACACTCCACGAAACACAGTTTATCTCACAGCTGCTCTGTCAAAACAGATGGGTTTTTTGTTGTTGTCGGGGTTTTTTTTTTTACCCCTCACAACCCTAAGACCGTCGATGGACAATGAGAGATGACCGCAACGCCACCACAGAGGAACACTTAGCAACCCGCATGGAGCAGGTGGAAGATGAAGAGTGTGTTCCACACCACACTTACCATGCTATTATGGGATGTTAGAACAAATGGATACAGAATCACGTGTCCAAAATGGCACCCTATTCCCTATTTAGTGCACTACTTTTGAGCAGAGGTCCTTTGGGCTCAGGTCAAAAGTAATACACTATATAGGGAATAGGGTGCCGTTTGGGATGCAGGATATAATGCACTGTCAGCAAGGTGGAGAGTAAGGTTACATCAGATGGAGAAGTTAGACTGGATACAGTTACTGGGAGAGGGAGGGACTGGGTTTCCTTTCCATCCTCTCTGTCTGTCTGTCTGTCTGTCTGTCTGTCTGTCTGTCTGTTTCTCTCTCTGTCTGTCTGTCTGTCTGTCTGTCTGTCTGTCTGTCTGTTTCTCTGTCTGTCTGTCTGTCTGTCTGTCTGTTTCTCTCTCTGTCTGTCTGTGTGTCAATTCAATTTCAATTCAAAGGGGCTTTATTGGCATGGGAAACATATGTTTACATTGCCAAAGCAAGACAATAAAGTGAAAAGAAACAAAAAACACAAAATGTAAAGATGACATCACAAAGGTTTCATAAAGACGTTACAGATGTTAGATTATCAGCTGTGATTTAACAATGTGCACATAGTTAAGATCAGTAAACCGATCAATATTGGTTGTATTTACAACACACACACACACACACACACACACACACACACACACACACACACACACACACACACACACACACACACACACACACACACACACACACACACACACACACACACACACACACACACACACGCACATACAAAGAAACAAACACACACACACACACATAAAAAGAAACACACACACACACGCACACACACACATACAAAGAACCACACACAAACACACACACAAACACACACATACGATGACTCTCTTTCTCTCTGTACCTGTCATGACTTGTATAAAGCGTCTTACTTTCTCGTGTTCTTGTTATTTTTATATCTGGTGTGTTTTTGTTCTACCTTGTTATTTTTGTATTACACTGCTATTGATTACTGCATTGTGGGGTTTAGAGCATTTCACTGTACTTGAGCACGTGACATTAAAACTTGAAACTTGAAATGAAATCTGAGTGGCCATCAGATGCTCTCTGTAGGACGTCAGTTCATCTGTCTAACAGCAGAATGACTCACACTGCAGAGAGAGAGAGAGAGAGATGGAGGGAGAGAGAGAGAGATGTAGAGAGACTGGGAGGGGAAATATGAGTGAGACAGAGAGAGATGGAGAGAGTGAATGATGAGAGAGATGGGGAGAGAGACAGCGAGAGAGAGAAGAAAAAGTTGAGAGAGAAGAGAGAGGGATATAGAGATGGAGAGAGAGAGAGGAATGGAGAAAGCGAGAGAGATGGAGAGAGAAAGAGAGGGATTGAGAGACAAAAAGAGAGAGAGAGACAGATAGGGAGACAGAAAGAGAGAGAGATAGAGAAAGAGATGGAAGGTGTTTGAGAGAGAGAGAGACAGAGTTAGAGGGATAGAGAAACAGACATAGAGAAAGAGATGGAAGGTGTTTGAGAGAGACAGAGAGAGAGAGAGACAGATAGAGGGATAGAGAAACAGACAGAGAGAGAGATGGACGGTGTTTGAGAGAGAGAGAGAGAGAGACAGAGAGAGAGAGAGAGAAACAAACAGAGAGAGATAGAGGGATAGAGAAACAGACAGAGAGAGATAGAGGGATAGAGAAACAGACAGAGAGAGACAGACAGAGAGAGAGAGAGAGATAGAGAAACAGACAGAGAGAGACAGAGGGATAGAGAAACAGACAGAGAGAGAAACAGACAGAGAGAGAAACAGACATAGAGAGAGAGAGAGAGAGAGAGAGAGAGAGAGAGAGAGAGAGAGAGAGAGAGAGAGAGAGACAGAGACAGAGAGAGAGAGAGAGAAAGAGATGGAAGGTGTTTGAGAGAGAGAGAGAAACAGACATATAGAAAGAGATGGAAGGTGTTTGAGAGAGAGAGAGAGAGAGAAACAGACATATAGAAAGAGATGGAAGGTGTTTGAGAGAGAGAGAGAGAAACAGACAGAGAGAAAGAGATGGAAGGTGTTTGAGAGAGAGAGAGAGAGAAACAGACATAGAGAGAGAAACAGACAGAGGGATAGAGAAACAGACATAGAGAGAGATGGAAGGTGTTTGAGAGAGAGAGAGAGAGAGAGAGAGAGAGAGAGAGAGAGAGAGGGAGAGACAGAGACAGAGAGGGATAGAGAAACAGACATAGAGAAAGAGATGGAAGGTGTTTGAGAGAGAGAGAGAGAAACAGACAAAGAGAAAGAGATGGAAGGTGTTTGAGAGAGAGAGAGACAGAGACAGAGAGGGATAGAGAAACAGACAGAGAGAAAGAGATGGAAGGTGTTTGAGAGAGACAGAGAGAGAGAGAGAGAGAGAGAGAGAGAGAGAGAGAAAGAGATGGAAGGTGTTTGAGAGAGAGAGAGAGACAGAGAGAGAGAGAGACAGAGAGAGAGAGAGAGAGAAAGAGAGACAGAGAGAGAGAGAGACAGAGAGACAGAGAGAGAGAGAGAGAGAGAGAGAGAGAGAGAGACAGAGAGAGACAGAGAGAGAGAGAGAGAGAGAGAGAGAGAGAGAGAGAGATGGAAGGTGAGTCAGAATGAGTCAGTCCTGATCCTCTACAACACACTAACAGGGTAATTAATAATGTAACAGGGACTCCGGATATAAATGACTCAAATGACATCACATCTATGTCCCCAATAGGACCCTGTTCCCTACACAGTGCACTACTTTTAACCACAGCCCTATGGGATGACCGTTCTCCCAATGGGCCAAGTAGTACCCTGTACGGGAATAATGGACAGGTGCAAGGTATGAGTGTGTAGCGTCCGTAACAACAGTGACACCTGTGGGGCGGTGGTCTGGTTCCCCTCTGTCTGCTGTTGTCTTCAACAGGCGTGTAGTGTTTGGGAGCATGGCGAGGGCCGACTAATGGCAGTAGACATAACACTATTTGGTTATTGGGAGCATGGCGAGGGCCTACTAATGGCAGTAGACATAACACTATTTGGTTATTGGGAACATGGCGAGGGCCGACTAATGGCAGTAGATGTAGATATAACCCTACTTGGTTATTGGGAACATGGCGAGGGCCGACTAATGGCAGTAGATGTAGATATAACCCTACTTGGTTATTGGGAACATGGCGAGGGCCGACTAATGGCAGTAGACGTAGATATAACCCTACTTGGTTATTGGGAACATGGTGAGGGCCGACTAATAGCAGTAGATGTAGATATAACCCTACTTGGTTATTGGGAACATGGCGAGGGCCGACTAATGGCAGTAGATGTAGATATAACCCTACTTGGTTATTGGGAACATGGCGAGGGCCGACTAATGGCAGTAGACGTAGATATAACCCTATTTGGTTATTGGGAACATGGCGAGGGCCGACTAATGGCAGTAGATGTAGATATAACCCTACTTGGTTATTGGGAACATGGCGAGGGCCGACTAATGGCAGTAGACGTAGATATAACCCTACTTGGTTATTGGGAACATGGCGAGGGCCGACTAATGGCAGTAGACGTAGATATAACCCTACTTGGTTATTGGGAACATGGGGAGGGCCGACTAATAGCAGTAGACGTAGATATAACCCTATTTGGTTATTGGGAACATGGCGAGGGCCGACTAATGGCAGTAGACGTAGATATAACCCTACTTGGTTATTGGGAACATGGCGAGGGCCGACTAATGGCAGTAGATGTAGATATAACCCTACTTGGTTATTGGGAACATGGCGAGGGCCGACTAATGGCAGTAGATGTAGATATAACCCTACTTGGTTATTGGGAACATGGCGAGGGCCGACTAATGGCAGTAGACGTAGATATAACCCTACTTGGTTATTGGGAACATGGCGAGGGCCGACTAATGGCAGTAGATGTAGATATAACCCTACTTGGTTATTGGGAACATGGCGAGGGCCGACTAATGGCAGTAGACGTAGATATAACCCTATTTGGTTATTGGGAACATGGCGAGGGCCGACTAATAGCAGTAGACGTAGATATAACCCTACTTGGTTATTGGGAACATGGCGAGCGCCGACTAATGGCAGTAGACATAACACTACTTGGTTATTGGGAACATGGCGAGGGCCGACTAATAGCAGTAGACGTAGATATAACCCTACTTGGTTATTGGGAACATGGCGAGGGCCGACTAATAGCAGTAGACGTAGATATAACCCTACTTGGTTATTGGGAACATGGCGAGGGCCGACTAATGGCAGTAGACATAACACTACTTGGTTATTGGGAACATGGCGAGGGCCGACTAATAGCAGTAGACGTAGATATAACCCTACTTGGTTATTGGGAACATGGCGAGGGCCGACTAATGGCAGTAGACGTAGATATAACCCTACTTGGTTATTGGGAACATGGCGAGGGCCGACTAATAGCAGTAGACGTAGATATAACCCTACTTGGTTATTGGGAACATGGCGAGGGCCGACTAATAGCAGTAGACGTAGATATAACCCTACTTGGTTATTGGGAACATGGCGAGGGCCGACTAATGGCAGTAGATGTAGATATAACCCTACTTGGTTATTGGGAACATGGCGAGGGCCGACTAATAGCAGTAGACGTAGATATAACCCTACTTGGTTATTGGGAACATGGCGAGGGCCTACTAATAGCAGTAGACGTAGATATAACCCTACTTGGTTATTGGGAACATGGCGAGGGCCGACTAATAGCAGTAGACGTAGATATAACCCTACTTGGTTATTGGGAACATGGCGAGGGCCGACTAATAGCAGTAGACGTAGATATAACCCTACTTGGTTATTGGGAACATGGCGAGGGCCTACTAATAGCAGTAGACGTAGATATAACCCTACTTGGTTATTGGGAACATGGCGAGGGCCGACTAATGGCAGTAGATGTAGATATAACCCTACTTGGTTATTGGGAACATGGCGAGGGCCGACTAATGGCAGTAGACGTAGATATAACCCTACTTGGTTATTGGAAACATGGCGAGGGCCTACTAATAGCAGTAGACGTAGATATAACCCTACTTGGTTATTGGGAACATGGCGAGGGCCGACTAATGGCAGTAGACGTAGATATAACCCTACTTGGTTATTGGGAACATGGCGAGGGCCGACTAATAGCAGTAGACGTAGATATAACCCCACTTGGTTATTGGGAACATGGCGAAGGCCGACTAATAGCAGTAGACGTAGATATAACCCTACTTGGTTATTGGGAACATGGCGAGGGCCGACTAATGGCAGTAGACGTAGATATAACCCTACTTGGTTATTGGGAACATGGCGAGGGCCGACTAATAGCAGTAGACGTAGATATAACCCTATTTGGTTATTGGGAACATGGCGAGGGCCGACTAATGGCAGTAGACGTAGATATAACCCTACTTGGTTATTTCGTGTAATAACAGATAGATCCATTCATAGGATTTATTATGTGATAAACCACACTATGTTGTCAAAGAGTGGTGATGTAACCCTTTGAGTACAGCATGGATTCCATACATTGCCCACCCAAACTTTTTGTTGTTGTTGTTGTTGACGTCACATGACCCCTGTCTCAGCCTTCAACTCCGAGTAGATGTTGCCAATACGGCACAGATCTATACCCTGTACAGAACAACCCCACCCCCCCCCCCCAACTCCATAACAACAGGTACTAATAGGGCACAGATCTATACCCTGTACAGAACAACCCCCCCCCCCCCCAACTCCATAACAACAGGTACTAATAGGGCACAGATCTATACCCTGTACAGAACAACCCCACCCCCCCCCCAACTCCATAACAACAGGTACTAACAGGGCACAGATCTATACCCTGCACAGAACAACCCCCCCCCCCCCCCCCCCCCAACTCCATAACAACAGGTACTAATAGGGCAAAGATCTATACCCTGTACAGAACAACCCCCCCCCCCCAACTCCATAACAACAGGTACTAATAGTCTAACAATGAGACAACATGTACCACTAGTCTAACAATGAGACAACAGGTACCAATAGTCTAACAATGAGACAACAGGTACCAACAGTCTAACAATGAGACAAAATGTACCAATAGTCTAACAATGAGACAACAGGTACCAATAGTCTAACAATGAGACAACAGGTACCAACAGTCTAACAGTGAGACAACAGGTACCAATAGTCTAACAATGAGACAACAGGTACCAACAGTCTAACAATGAGACAACATGTACCAATAGTCTAACAATGAGACAACAGGAACCAATAGTCTAACAATGAGACATTCACCCCCTATTGAAGATATTTTTTGAAAATACTGTTTTATATTAAATACTTTCTTATATTAAATACTGTGTCCCAGTGAGAATAAGGGAGTTTTATATTAAATACTGTGTGTCCCAGTGAGAATAAGGGAGTTTTATATTAAATACTGTGTGTCCCAGTGAGAATAAGGGAGTTTTATATTAAATACTGTGTGTCTCAGTGAGAATAAGGGAGTTTTATATTAAATACTGTGTGTCTCAGTGAGAATAAGGGAGTTTTATATTAAATACTGTGTGTCTCAGTGAGAATAAGGGAGTTTTATATTAAATACTGTGTGTCCCAGTGAGAATAAGGGAGTTTTATATTAAATACTGTGTGTCTCAGTGAGAATAAGGGAGTTTTATATTAAATACTGTGTGTCTCAGTGAGAATAAGGGAGTTTTATATTAAATACTGTGTGTCCCATTGAGAATAAGGGAGTTTTATATTAAATACTGTGTGTCTCAGTGAGAATAAGGGAGTTTTATATTAAATACTGTGTGTCTCAGTGAGAATAAGGGAGTTTTATATTAAATACTGTGTGTCTCAGTGAGAATAAGGGAGTTTTATATTAAATACTGTGTCCCAGTGAGAATAAGGGAGTTTTATATTAAATACTGTGTGTCCCAGTGAGAATAAGGGAGTTGTATATTAAATACTGTGTCCCAGTGAGAATAAGGGAGTTTTATATTAAATACTGTGTGTCCCAGTGGGAATAAGGGAGTTTTATATTAAATACTGTGTCTACCAGTGAGAATAAGGGAGTTTTTAAATGAAGAACCATAAGACTAGAGCTGTACCAGTCATGTGAGGGAGATGTGTTAAGATACAGCACAAAGCCTACCAGTGTAAATAGTCTGTTAACACCCTGGAGCTCTAGTGAGACACACCACACACACACACACACACACACACACACCACACACACACACACACACACACACACACACACAGACACAGACACACACACACACACACACACACACACACACACACACACACACACACACACACACACACACACAGACACACACACCCACAGACACACACACACACAGACACACACACACACACACACACACACACACACACACACACCCACACAGACACACACACCCACAGACACACACACACACAGACACACACACACACACACACACACACACACACAGACACACACACCCACACACCCTGTCTGAATGTTTATAACCACAGCATGATGATGAGTAATCATCTGAATCATCTAACACAATATTGATTAGAGAAGGTGACCTGAAACCAAGTGAATAACAAACCATAGCTGCATCACTACCACCATTAGCCTACCACTGACAGAGAGAGACAGACAGACAGACAGACAGACAGACAGACAGACAGACAGACAGACAGACAGACAGACAGACACAAGCACAGACAGACAGACAGACAGACAGACAGACAGACAGACAGACAGACAGACGCAGAGAGAGACAGACAGACAGAGACAAGCACAGACAAGCAGAGAGAGACAGACAGACAGAGAGAGACAGACAGAGAGACAGATAGATAGAGAGAAAGAGAGACAGACAGACAGACAGTGAGTGACAGATAGAGGTAGAAAGAAAGAGAGCGAGAGAGAGAGACAGACAGAGACAAGCAGAGAGAGAGAGAGAGAGAGAGAGAGAGAGAGAGACAGAAGGACAGACAGATGGACAGACAGACAGAGACGCAGTAGACTGCAGA
Organism: Salvelinus fontinalis; assembly: GCF_029448725.1. Lineage (NCBI taxonomy): Eukaryota > Metazoa > Chordata > Actinopteri > Salmoniformes > Salmonidae > Salvelinus > Salvelinus fontinalis. The sequence continues at coordinate 167,066 of NW_026600265.1, forward strand.
CGCCAAAAACACCCTCTTCACTGTCAGTGTCCAGGGGTGATCATTCAAAGTGTGAACGCTACTTTAAAAATCGCAGATTCATCCTGCGGGAATTCATTTTCTGACGAGGCGCTATTTATTTAGAAAAACTGTCAACGTGACTTTGGAGACAAGAGTGGTTCTTCCAGTAATAACGACTCAGCCGCGCACTGGCCGTGGTCCAGACTGGCTTGCGCACTGGCCGTGGTCCAGACTGGCTTGCGCACTGGCCGTGGTCCAGACTGGCTCGCGATGCGGAACGGATCGGAGCGGTATACTGCTAGAGGAGATGAAGACAAGAGGAGAGGAGGAGAAGAGTACAGCGGAAAAGGTGTACTGGCTCTTTAAGGAACATTCAAATCCATCGGAGTGTCGTATCAGCCCCTTGAGAGAATCGAATCAGTAGCGTTCCTCCTTCAGTTAGATAGGGACCGTACCTCAGCGATAGAGACCCGCTACGCAGTTCACTGGTAGAGACGACAACTTTAGACAAATACAAGTCCAGACGCATGGGGTAGCGTTAATAACACAGCTAATCATGAGAGACAACTGGATTCTAATTATCATGCAGTTACTGTTGTTTCCGCTGACAGGTGAGTCGCCACGTTTTTCATGTGCTGTTTATGGTGGTTTTACTGCTTTAGGTTTTGGTTGTGGTTTATATATAGCGTGTATGGTTATGTTATGGTTTATATATAGCGTGTATGGTTATGTTATGGTTTATTTATAGCGTGTATGGTTATGTTGTGGTTTATATATAGTGAATATGGTTATGTTATGGTTTATATATAGCGTGTATGGTTATGTTATGGTTTATATATAGCGTGTATGGTTATGTTATGGTTTATATATAGCGTGTATGGTTATGTTGTGGTTTATATATAGTGAATATGGTTATGTTATGGTTTATATATAGCGTGTATGGTTATGTTATGGTTTATATATAGCGTGTATGGTTATGTTATGGTTTATATATAGCGTGTATGGTTATGTTATGGTTTATATATAGCGTGTATGGTTATGTTATGGTTTATATATAGCGTATATGGTTATGTTATGGTTTATATATAGTGTATGTGGTTATGTTATGGTTTATATATAGCGTGTATGGTTATGTTATGGTTTATATATAGCGTATATGGTTATGTTATGGTTTATATATAGCGTATGTTATGGTTTATATATAGCCTATGTTATGGTTTATATATAGCGTGTATGGTTATGTTATGGTGTATATATAGTGAATATGGTTATGTTATGGTTTATATATAGCGTGTATGGTTATGTTATGGTGTATATATAGTGAATATGGTTATGTTATGGTTTATATATAGCGTATATGGTTATGTTATGGTTTATATATAGCGTATATGGTTATGTTATGGTTTATATATAGCGTGTATGGTTATGTTATGGTTTATATATAGCGTGTATGGTTATGTTATGGTTTATATATAGCGTGTATGGTTATGTTATGGTTTATATATAGCGTGTATGGTTATGTTATGGTTTATCCTATATCCTATGGTTGATTATACAACATACATACAAAGGTATGTGGACACCCCTTAAAATGTGTGGATCGGGCTATTTCCACCACGTTGCTGACAGGTGTATCAAATCGAGCACACAGCCATGCAATCTCCATAGACAAACATTGGCAGTAGAATGGCCTTACTGAAGAGATCGGTGGCTTTCAACGTGGCACCGTCATAGGATGCCACCTTTCCAACTAGTCAGTTCATAAAATTTCTGCTCTGCTAGAGCTCCCCCCGGTCAACTGTAAGTGCTGTTATTGTGAAGTGGAAAAGTCTAGGAGCAACAACGTCTCAGCTGTGAAGTGGTAGGCCACACGAGCTCACAGAACGGGACCGCTGAGTGCTGAAGCGCGTAGCTCGTAAAAACGGTTTGTCCTCGGGTTGCAACACTCACTACAGATTTCCAAACTGCCTCTGGAAGCAACGTCAGCACAATAACTTTTCATCGCGAGTATTGTTCATCGGGAGCTTCATGAGCCTCAATGGGTTTCCATGTACTGTATTTTATAGCATCATCTTGGACATTTTAGCTTATTAGGCTATTCCACTGTTTTGTTATGCATGGTAACACACACACACACACACACACACACACACACACACACACACACACACACACACACACACACACACATTGTTATGTCTATCCAATGAAATATTCATACATTTTAGCAACATATGTTGGCTTCCACGCATAACATGTGGCAGCAGTTAGGCTAAACATGTCTGGAAGTTAGGCCCATGTTGTTTACATTGGTATTACCAGGCTACTCCAGATGCAGAATAAGCTGATCTGATGCAATAAGCCCCTGTTTATTAACCACACAGCTTAGACAGGCAGACACACACGCGCAGTCACAGTTGTGATCCTCACTTAGAGAGAGAGAGAGAGAGAGAGACAGAGAGAGAGAGAGAGACAGAGAGAGAGAGACAGAGAGAGAGACAGAGAGAGAGAGACAGAGAGAGAGAGAGAGAGAGAGACAGAGAGAGACAGAGAGAGACAGAGAGAGAGAGAGAGACAGAGAGAGAGAGACAGAGAGAGAGAGAGAGACAGAGAGAGAGAGAGACAGAGAGAGAGAGAGACAGAGAGACAGAGACAGAGAGACAGAGAGAGAGACAGAGAGAGAGACAGAGAGAGAGAGACAGAGAGAGAGGGACAGAGAGAGCTATAGTGGATTCTCTATTTCCATTTCCATGGTTACGTAATCCATTTTTTTTGGTTCCCTCATCGTTTCTCTCACCTCGTGTTAGGTGTGCTGTAAACCTATACACTGTTAAAAAAGACACCCACAAATCTAGTTGTTTCAACTAATTATTATTAATTAACTGGTTGCACAGACTGTTTATTATTGTTTACTCAACTTTTCAGTCCAAGTGTTACTTTCACTAAAACAATTTATTTGGCCCAAACTTAACTTAACGCACAAAATTCAGTCAACTTAAAATAATGTATTTGCTCAACCTGTCTCATATGTTCATTCAATTAGCAATATCTTACCCAATAAAGGCTGTGGAACACACACACAGTGCTTTTTAACATACAATGTTTCAACTTACATATTTGACACATACATCATTTGTGCATGTTCCTTTATTATTTAACATGTCCTCCTCTGAGATTTGAACCTACAACCTCTTGGTTCATGACATTCCCATCTTATTGCTCCACCATGTTAAGGTCAGGGAACACTTTGACCGGGAAGTAGAGTAAACAAACAACATTCTGTGTGGAACCAGTTACCTACAGTGGCTTGCGAAAGTATTCACCCCCCTTGGCATTTTTCCTATTTTGTTGCCTTCCAACCTGGAATTAAAATAAATTTTTTGCGGAAGGTTTGTATCATTTGATTTACACTACATGCCTACCACCATGAAGATGCAAGATATTTTTTTAATGTGAAATGAACAAGAAATAAGACAAAAAAACTGAAAACTTGAGCGTGCATTAAAGTCAATACTTTGTATAGCCACCTTTTGCAGCAATTACAGCTGCAAGTCTCTTGGGGTATGTCTCTATTAGTTTGGCACATCTAGCTACTGGGATTTTTGCCCATTCTTCAAGGCAAAACTGCTCCAGCTCCTTCAAGATGGATGGGTTCCACTGGTGTACAGCAATCTTTAGGTCATACCACAGATTCTCAATTAGATTGAAGTCTGGGCTTTGACTAGGCCATTCCAAGACATTTAAATGTTTCCCCTTAAACCACTCAAGTGTCGCTTTAGCAGTAGGCTTAGGGTTATTGTTCTGCTGGAAGGTGAACCTCTGTCCCAGTCTCAAATTTCTGGAAGACTGAAACAGGTTTCCCCTCAAGAATTTCCCTGTATTTAGCGCCATCCATCATTCCTTCAATTCTGACCAGTAGCCCAGGCCCTGCCGATGAAAAACCTCCCCACAGCATGATGCTGCGGATGGCGTTCTCGGGAGATGAGAGGTGTTGGGTTTGTGCCAGACATAGCGTTTTCCTTGATGGCCAAAAAGCTCCATTTTAGTCTCATCTGACCAGAGTACCTTCTTCCATATGTTTGGGGAGTCTCCCACATGCCTTTTGGACAACACCAAACGTGTTTGCTTATTTTTTTCTTTAAGCAATGGCCTTTTTTCTGGCCACTCTTCCTTAAAGCCAAGCTCTGTGGAGTGTACAGTTTTTTAAAGTGGTCCTATGGACAGATGCTCCGATCTCCATTCAGCTCCTTCAGGGTTATCTTTGGTCTCTTTGTTGCCTCTCTCTGATTAATGCCCTCCTTGCCTGGTCCGTGAGTTTTGGTGGGCGGCCCTCTCTTGGCAGGTTTGTTGTGGTGTCATATTCTTTCAATTTTTTAATAATGGATTTAATGGTGCTCCTTGGGATGTTCAAAGTTTCTGATATTTTTTTAATAATCCAACCCTGAGCTGTACTTCTCCAAAACTTTGTCCCTGACCTGTTTGGAGAGCTCCTTGGTCTTCATGGTGCCACTTGCTTGGTGGTGCCCCTTGCTTGGTGGTGTTGCAGACTCTGGGGCCTTTCAGAACAGGTGTATATATACTGAGATCATGTGACAGATCATGTGACACTTAGATTGCACACAGGTGGACTTTATTTAACTAATTATGTGACTTCTGAAGGTAATTGGTTGCACCAGATCTGATGTAGGGGCTTCATAGCAAAGGGGGTGAATACAGATGCACACACCACTTTCTGGTTTTACATTTTTTTGAATTTTCTGAAAGATGCAGTTTTTTTCATTTCATTTCACCAATTTGGACTGTTTTGTTTGTGTCCATTACATGAAATCCAAACAGAAATCAATTTCAATTACAGATTGTAATGCAACAAAATCGGGAAAAACGCCAAGGGGGATGAATACTTTTGCAAGATACAACTATACTGAACAAAAATATAAACGCAACATGAAACAATTTCAGAGATTTTACTGAGTTACAGTTCATATAAGGAAATCAGTCAACTGAAATACATTCATTAGGCCCTAATCTATGGATTTCACATGACTGGGAATACAGATTTGAATCTGTTGGTCACAGATTGGGGCGGCAGCGTAGCCTAGTGGTTAGAGCGTTGGACTAGTAACTGAAAGGTTGCAAGATTGAATCCCCCGAGCTGACAAAGTACAAATATGTTGCTCTGCCCCTGAACAAGGTAGTTAACCCACTGTTCCTAGGCCGTCATTGAAAATAAGAATTTGTTCTTAACTGACTTGCCTAGTTAAATAAAGGTAAAAAATAAAATTAAAATACCTTTAAAAAAAAGGTAGGGGTGACCACCATTTGCCTCATGCAGCGTGACTCATCTCCTTCGCATAAAGTTGATCAGACTGTTGATTGTGGCCAGTGGAAGGTTGTCTGCACTCCTCTTCAATGGCTGTGTGAAGGTGCTGGATATTGGCAGGAACTGGAACAGATCCTTGCGACATGGGGCCGTACATTATCATGCTGAAACGTGGTGATGGCAGCGGATGAATGGCACGACAATGGGCCTCAGGATCTCGTCACGGTATCTCTGTGCATTCAAATTGCCATAGATAAAATGCAATTGTGTTCGTTGTCTGTAATTTATGCCTGCCCATAGCATAACCCCACCACCACCATGGGGCACTCTGTTCACAACGTTGACATCAGCAAACCACTCGCCCACGCAATGCCATACACGCTGTCTGCGGTTGTGAGGCCGGTTGGACGTACTGCCAAATTCTCTAAAATGATGTTGGAGGTGGCTTATGGTAGAGAAATGAACATAAAATCCTTTGGCAACAGCTCTGGTGCACATTCCTGCAGTCAGCATGCCAAATGCACGCTCCCTGAAAACTTGAGACATCTGTTGCATTGTGTTGTGACAAAACTTCACATTTTAGTGGCCTTTTATTGTCCCCCAGCACAAGGTGCACCTGTGTAGTGATCATGCTGTTTAATCAGCTTCTTGATATGCCACACCGGTCAGGTGGATGGATTATCTTGGCAAAGGAGAAATGCTCCCCAACACACACACACACACACACACACACACACACACACACACACACACACACACACACACACACACACACACACACACACACACACACACACACACACACACACACAAACACACACACACACACACACACACGTATGTATGCCCCATAGTGTTGTTTACATAAAGCTCTAACGGTATTGTAATCTATCATCTTCAACCTGTTCCTTCAAGCCCAGAGTCAAACTAGTAGAAGTGGCACCCAATTCCCTATTTAGTGCACTACTTTTGACCAGAAATCTATGGACCCTGGTTAAAAGTAGTGCACTAACTAGGGAATAGGGTGCCAATTGGAGATGCTGACTATGTATTTGCATAACAGGGTAGTTGGTCGCATCCGGGATTTTCCCACGAAAAGGCTACAGCTGTGTGTGTGTGTGTCTGTGTGTGTGTGTGTCTGTGTGTGTGTGTGTGTGTGTGTGTGTGTGTGTGTGTGTGTAAAGCTGTTACCGCCACACCAGCGGTTACAAATCATAACGGCAGTCAAATTCCACTTAACCATTTAGTCGCTGTAACTAGGCTTCTCCCAGATCTGATGCTGCTGACCGATGTTTAACCTTGTCAGAGCAGGGATTCGATCCAGCAACCTTTCGGTTACAGGCCCAACGCTCTAACCACTAGGCTACCTGCCTCCTCTACGCTCTAACCGCTAGGCTACCTGCCTCCTCTACGCTCTAACCGCTAGGCTACCTGCCTCCTCTACGCGTTAACCGCTAGGCTACCTGCCTCCTCTACGCTCTAACCACTAGGCTACCTGCCTCCTCTACGCTCTAACCGCTAGGCTACCTGCCTCCTCTACGCTCTAACCGCTAGGCTACCTGCCTCCTCTACGCTCTAACCGCTAGGCTACCTGCCTCCTCTACGCTCTAACCGCTAGGCTACCTGCCGATACGTCTTTGTGATGGGAAAATGATATTGTTAGGCTAAGCTTAAACGATAACTGTTATAGTGATTATGTTATTTATATCTGTTTTACAGTAAAGATCATAGTCTTTTAAACAATTCCACATTTCTCTAAACTGATCCCCTCCCCATCCCCCACGCTAATGATTAACACTTATTATCAGGATTATATCGGGTCTTTAGGATCATAGCCGTGTCAACAATTCCACATTTCTCATAATTGTGTTTATTGTGCGCTAAACTGCCCCCCTTAACCTTCCCTTCCCTAGACAGGTCTCTGTAGTGCACTACAGGTCTCTGTAGTTAACCTTCCCTTCCCTAGACAGGTCTCTGTAGTGCCCTAGACAGGTCTCTGTAGTGCCCTAGACAGGTCTCTGTAGTTAACCTTCCCTTCCCTAGACAGGTCTCTGTAGTGCACAAGACAGGTCTCTATAGTGCACTAGACAGGTCTCTGTAGTGCACTAGACAGGTCTCTGTAGTTAACCTTCCCTTCCCTAGACAGGTCTCTGTAGTGCACTAGACAGGTCTCTGTAGTGCCCTAGACAGGTCTCTGTAGTTAACCTTCCCTTCCCTAGACAGGTCTCTGTAGTTAACCTTCCCTTCCCTAGACAGGTCTCTGTAGTGCACTACAGGTCTCTGTAGTTAACCTTCCCTTCCCTAGACAGGTCTCTGTAGTGCCCTAGACAGGTCTCTGTAGTGCCCTAGACAGGTCTCTGTAGTTAACCTTCCCTTCCCTAGACAGGTCTCTGTAGTGAACTACAGGTCTCTGTAGTTAACCTTCCCTTCCCTAGACAGGTCTCTGTAGTGCCCTAGACAGGTCTCTGTAGTGCACTAGACAGGTCTCTGTAGTTAACCTTCCCTTCCCTAGACAGGTCTCTGTAGTGCACTAGACAGGTCTCTGTAGTGCCCTAGACAGGTCTCTGTAGTGCACTAGACAGGTCTCTGTAGTGCACTAGACAGGTCTCTGTAGTGCACTAGACAGGTCTCTGTAGTTAACCTTCCCTTCCCTAGACAGGTCTCTGTAGTGCCCTAGACAGGTCTCTGTAGTGCACTAGACAGGTCTCTGTAGTGCCCTAGACAGGTCTCTGTAGTTAACCTTCCCTTCCCTAGACAGGTCTCTGTAGTTAACCTTCCCTTCCCTAGACAGGTCTCTGTAGTGCCCTAGACAGGTCTCTGTAGTGCACTAGACAGGTCTCTGTAGTGCCCTAGACAGGTCTCTGTAGTTAACCTTCCCTTCACTAGACAGGTCTCTGTAGTGCACTAGACAGGTCTCTGTAGTGCACTAGACAGGTCTCTGTAGTTAACCTTCCCTTCCCTAGACAGGTCTCTGTAGTTAACCTTCCCTTCCCTAGACAGGTCTCTGTAGTGCACTAGACAGGTCTCTGTAGTGCCCTAGACAGGTCTCTGTAGTGCACTAGACAGGTCTCTGTAGTGCACTAGACAGGTCTCTGTAGTGCCCTAGACAGGTCTCTGTAGTTAACCTTCCCTTCACTAGACAGGTCTCTGTAGTGCACTAGACAGGTCTCTGTAGTTAACCTTCCCTTCCCTAGACAGGTCTCTGTAGTTAACCTTCCCTTCCCTAGACAGGTCTCTGTAGTGCCCTAGACAGGTCTCTGTAGTGCACTAGACAGGTCTCTGTAGTGCACTAGACAGGTCTCTGTAGTTAACCTTCCCTTCCCTAGACAGGTCTCTGTAGTGAACTAGACAGGTCTCTGTAGTGCACTAGACAGGTCTCTGTAGTTAACCTTCCCTTCACTAGACAGGTCTCTGTAGTGCACTAGACAGGTCTCTGTAGTGCACTAGACAGGTCACTGTAGTTAACCTTCCCTTCCCTAGACAGGTGTCTGTAGTTAACCTTCCCTTCCCTAGACAGGTCTCTGTAGTGCCCTAGACAGGTCTCTGTAGTGAACTACAGGTCACTGTAGTTAACCTTCCCTTCCCTAGACAGGTGTCTGTAGTTAACCTTCCCTTCCCTAGACAGGTGTCTGTAGTTAACCTTCCCTTCCCTAGACAGGTCTCTGTAGTGCACTAGACAGGTCTCTGTAGTTAACCTTCCCTTCCCTAGACAGGTCTCTGTAGTGCACTAGACAGGTCTCTGCTCGTCAGACGGCCGTGTTCCAAATGACATCCTATTCCCCTATGGGCCCTGGTCTAAAGTAGTGCACTACATAGGGAATAGGGCACCAACCCTGGTCTAAAGTAGTGCACTACATAGTGAATAGGGCACCAACCCTGGTCTAAAGTAGTGCACTATATAGGGAATAGGGTTCCATTTGGGATGCAGCCGTGGACTGACGGCCCGGGGGGCACTAACGGTCACATGAAGATCATGTTGGTGGAAAACCTGCCAGGCAAATCATGTGTCGATCTTCAGAAGGCTAGGGCTTTGTTCCAAATGGCACCCTATTACATATTTAGTGCACTGCTTCTGACCAGGGTTGGCACCCTATTCCATATTTAGTGCACTACTTTTGACCAGGGTTGGCACACTGTTCCATTTTTACTGCACTACTTTTGACGAGTGTTGGCACACTATTCCCTATTTAGTGCACTACTTTTTATTACCAGGGCCCATAGGGGAATAGGGTGCCGTTGAGGACGCTGACAGGCTGTGAATCTGAACTCTAGGGGGAACAAAACAACTTCATGACCCACATGTTGTTGTTTCTCTCCTCCAGAAGTCTATTGATTGGCTGCCAGGCTATGCAAATCACGTGTCAATCTTCAGAACTGAAAAACACAGTCTCCGTCCCAAATTGCACCCTATTCCCTGTGTAGTGCACTACTTTTGACCAGAGTTGGCACCCTATTCCCTATGTAGTGCACTACTTTTGACCAGAGTTGGCACCCTATTCCCTATGTAGTGCACTACTTTTGACCAGAGTTGGCACCCTATTCCCTGTGTAGTGCACTACTTTTGACCAGAGTTGGCACCCTATTCCCTGTGTAGTGCACTACTTTTGACCAGAGTTGGCACCTTATTCCCTATGTAGTGCACTACTTTAGACCAGAGGTGGCACCCTATTCCCTATATAGTGCACTACTTTAGACCAGAGGTAGCACCCTATTCCCTATGTGGTGCACTACTTTTGACCAGAGTTGGCACCCTATTCCCTATGTAGTGCACTACTTTAGACCAGGGCCAATAGGAACACAAAGGGAAAAAACACTTTTCTGACCAAAATGACAACGTCTGACCAAAATGACAACCTCCTCTAGAAGCCTACTGATTGGCTGATTGGCTGATTGACCTCGTTAATGTCCTTATTTGTCTGTTATGGATAATGATGAGCTGTTTGGGTTTTATTAGGTCATAACCAGACGTTGGTCCTAATTCTCCCTGTTGGATGATTAAACCGTCAGCCAGATTGATGTAGGCCTGTTAAAGCTGCACTCATTGAAGGAAGAGAACCACTGTTACACCAGTCTGTTACTAGACTGAACCATGACTGTCCACTGTTACACCAGTCTGTTACACCAGTCTGTTACACCAGTCTGTTACACCAGTCTGTTACTAGACTGAACCAAGACTGTCCACTTTTACACCAGTCTGTTACACCAGTCTGTTACACCAGTCTGTTACACCAGTCTGTTACTAGACTGAACCATGACTGTCCACTGTTACACCAGTCTGTTACACCAGTCTGTTACTAGACTGAACCAAGACTGTCCACTGTTACACCAGTCTGTTACTAGACTGAACCAAGACTGTCCACTGTTACACCAGTCTGTTACACCAGTCTGTTACTAGACTGAACCAAGACTGTCCACTGTTACACCAGTCTGTTACACCAGTCTGTTACTAGACTGAACTATGACTGTCCACTGTTACACCAGTCTGTTACACCAGTCTGTTACTAGACTGAACCAAGACTGTCCACTGTTACACCAGTCTGTTACACCAGTCTGTTACTAGACTGAACCAAGACTGTCCACTGTTACACCAGTCTGTTACACCAGTCTGTTACTAGACTGAACCAAGACTGTCCACTGTTACACCAGTCTGTTACACCAGTCTGTTACTAGACTGAACCAAGACTGTCCACTGTTACACCAGTCTGTTACACCAGTCTGTTACACCAGTCTGTTACTAGACTGAACTATGACTGTCCACTGTTACACCAGTCTGTTACACCAGTCTGTTACTAGACTGAACCAAGACTGTCCACTGTTACACCAGTCTGTTACACCAGTCTGTTACTAGACTGAACCAAGACTGTCCACTGTTACACCAGTCTGTTACACCAGTCTGTTATTAGACTGAACTATGACTGTCCACTGTTACACCAGTCTGTTACACCAGTCTGTTACACCAGTCTGTTACTAGACTGAACCAAGACTGTCCACTGTTACACCAGTCTGTTACACCAGTCTGTTACTAGACTGAACCACGACTGTCCGCTGTTACACCAGTCTGTTACACCAGTCTGTTACACCAGTCTGTTACTAGACTGAACCATGACTGTCCACTGTTACACCAGTCTGTTACACCAGCCTGTTACTAGACTGATCCATGACTGTCCACTGTTACACCAGTCTGTTACTAGACTGCACCATGACTGTCCATTGTTACACCAGTCTGTTACTAGACTGAACCATGACTGTCCACTGTTACACCAGTCTGTTACACCAGTCTGCTACTAGACTGATCCATGACTGTCCACTGTTACACCAGTCTGTTACTAGACTGAACCATGACTGTCCACTGTTACACCAGTCTGTTACACCAGTCTGTTACTAGACTGAACCATGACTGTCCACTGTTACACCAGTCTGTTACTAGACTGAACCATGACTGTCCACTGTTACACCAGTCTGTTACACCAGTCTGTTACTAGACTGAACCATGACTGTCCACTGTTACACCAGTCTGTTACACCAGTCTGTTACACCAGTCTGTTACTAGACTGAACCATGACTGTCCACTGTTACACCAGTCTGTTACACCAGTCTGTTACTAGACTGAACCACGACTGTCCACTGTTACACCAGTCTGTTACACCAGTCTGTTACTAGACTGAACCACGACTGTCCACTGTTACACCAGTCTGTTACACCAGTCTGTTACACCAGTCTGTTACTAGACTGAACCACGACTGTCCACTGTTACACCAGTCTGTTACACCAGTCTGTTACTAGACTGAACCATGACTGTCCACTGTTACACCAGTCTGTTACACCAGTCTGTTACTAGACTGAACCACGACTGTCCACTGTTACACCAGTCTGTTACACCAGTCTGTTACTAGACTGAACCACGACTGTCCACTGTTACACCAGTCTGTTACACCAGTCTGTTACTAGACTGAACCATGACTGTCCACTGTTACACCAGTCTGTTACACTAGTCTGTTACTAGACTGAACCATGACTGTCCACTGTTACACCAGTCTGTTACACCAGTCTGTTACTAGACCGAACCATGACTGTCCACTGTTACACCAGTCTGTTACTAGACTGAACCACGACTGTCCACTGTTACACCAGTCTGTTACACCAGTCTGTTACACCAGTCTGTTACACCAGTCTGTTACACCAGTCTGTTACTAGACTGAACCATGACTGTCCACTGTTACACCAGTCTGTTACACCAGTCTGTTACTAGACTGAACCATGACTGTCCACTGTTACACCAGTCTGTTACTAGACTGAACCATGACTGTCCACTGTTACACCAGTCTGTTACACCAGTCTGTTACTAGACTGATCCATGACTGTCCACTGTTACACCAGTCTGTTACACCAGTCTGTTACACCAGTCTGTTACTAGACTGAACCACGACTGTCCACTGTTACACCAGTCTGTTACTAGACTGAACCATGACTGTCCACTGTTACACCAGTCTGTTACACCAGTCTGTTACTGGACTGAACCATGACTGTCCACTGTTACACCAGTCTGTTACACCAGTCTGTTACTAGACTGAACCATGACTGTCCACTGTTACACCAGTCTGTTACACCAGTCTGTTACTAGACTGAACCATGACTGTCCACTGTTACACCAGTCTGTTACACCAGTCTGTTACTAGACTGAGCCATGACTGTCCACTGTTACACCAGTCTGTTACTAGACTGAACCATGACTGTCCACTGTTACACCAGTCTGTTACACCAGTCTGTTACACCAGTCTGTTACTAGACTGAACCATGACTGTCCACTGTTACACCAGTCTGTTACACCAGTCTGTTAATAGACTGAACCACGACTGTCCACTGTTACACCAGTCTGTTACTAGACTGAACCACGACTGTCCACTGTTACACCAGTCTGTTACTAGACTGAACCATGACTGTCCACTGTTACACCAGTCTGTTACACCAGTCTGTTACTAGACTGAACCATGACTGTCCACTGTTACACCAGTCTGTTACACCAGTCTGTTACTAGACTGAGCCATGACTGTCCACTGTTACACCAGTCTGTTACTAGACTGAACCATGACTGTCCACTGTTACACCAGTCTGTTACACCAGTCTGTTACTAGACCGAACCACGACTGTCCACTGTTACACCAGTCTGTTACTAGACTGAACCATGACTGTCCACTGTTACACCAGTCTGTTACACCAGTCTGTTACTAGACTGAACCATGACTGTCCACTGTTACACCAGTCTGTTACACCAGTCTGTTACTAGACTGAACCATGACTGTCCACTGTTACACCAGTCTGTTACACCAGTCTGTTACTAGACTGAACCATGACTGTCCACTGTTACACCAGTCTGTTACACCAGTCTGTTACTAGACTGAACCACGACTGTCTAAAGAATCTCCTTGGATGACATGTTTCTTCTCCCTTCTACTCTATGCTACTATGCTACCTTTTCTGTGTGCAGGTTTTTGTCCTAGCCCTGCTCTAACACACCTAAATCAACTTTCTATGGTCTAAATGTAAGTGTCATTGTTGATTCAAGTGTGTTGTGTTCTCACAGTGCTGGGCTCGAACACAAGCCTAAACACACAGTCAGTACAGCTTAGTCTACTGTTGACCATATATGGGCGTGTTCCGTGTGTTCTCACAGTGCTGGGCTCGAACACAAGCCTAAACACACAGTCAGTACAGCCTAGTCTACTGTTGACCATATATGGGCGTGTTCCGTGTGTTCAACAGGTTGGTCCAATCCCGTCATCTTCCCCAGCGGACCTCACCTGGTGGTTCCGAAAGGCGGGGCTCTGGAACTCCGCTGCCATGACAACAACACCAACGCTCCGTCCACTGTTGTCTCAGGGGGGGTGAGGTGGCAGAGAGAGAGGGGCAGGCGGCTGGAGGGGGAGGTAGAGGAGGGAGGAGGGGTAGTGTTTGTTCGGGTGCAGTCTGCCCAGGGATATCACATGGGACGATACGCCTGTATCAACAACAACACCAAGGAACACTCCTCCATCTACGTCTTTGTGAAAGGTGAGAGGTGTGTGTTGTGTGTGTTTATCTATGACTGTGTCTATGTAGGCTTTTCTCTCTCTCTCTCTCTCTGTCTCTCTCTCTGTCTCTGTCTCTCTCTGTCTCTCTGTCTCTCTCTGTGTCTCTCTCTGTGTCTATCTCTCTCTCTGTGTCTCTCTCTCTCTCTCTGTGTGTATCTGTGAGCATATGTATCGCCCTCCCTCCCTTCCCTATGTTGTCTTGCATAAACCCAATCTCTCCATCTCTTCTGTTTTCCTACCTAACCCAAACTCTCTCTCTCTCTCTCCTATCCTATCTCCTCGTTTCTCCCTCCCTCCCCCAGACCCCAAGAGTCCATTTCAGCGTTCTATGGTGAACGGCATTCTGGTCCGCATCGGGGAGAACCTGACTTTACCATGCCTGGTCACCGACCCTGATGTGACCCTCGTGACCTTACAGACCTGTGACTTACAACCTTTACCCTCCGACCTCCGTTACCACTACGACCCCCAGCGCGGCGTCATCGTCGGCAACGCCAGGAAGGAGTACGATGGTTGCTACGTATGCTTGGGCGAGCTGGCAGGTGTCACCGTGAGGTCGAGCCAGTATACTGTGGACGTACGGCTAGGTGAGAGATGAGAGGGGGAGAGGGAAGGGGACGAGAGAGAGAAAGGAGATGCTCGAGGGATGGATGTAGGGAGAGAAATAGAGAGGGGGAAAAGAGAGAGATCTCCAGGCAGCATACTCGTATTTGCAAATCACCTCTATGTGACTCTATGTTAACAGTTAGACATGGACCACCTCTATATGACTCTATGTTAACAGTTAGACATGGACCACCTCTATGTGACTCTATGTTAACAGTTAGACATGGACCACCTCTATGTGACTCTATGTTAACAGTTAGACATGGACCACCTCTATGTGACTCTATGTTAACAGTTAGACATGGACCACCTCTATGTGACTCTATGTTAACAGGTAGACATGGACCACCTCTATGTTAACAGTTAGACATGGACCACCTCTATGTTAACAGTTAAACATGGACCACCTCTATGTGACTTTATGTTAACAGTTAGACATGGACCACCTCTATGTGACTCTATGTTAACAGTTAGACATGAACCACCCCTATGTGACTCTATGTTAACAGTTAGACATGGACCACCTCTATGTGACTCTATGTTAACAGTTAAACATGGACCACCTCTATGTGACTCTATGTTAACAGTTAAACATGAACCACCCCTATGTGACTCTATGTTAACAGTTAGACATGGACCACCTCTATGTGACTCTATGTTAACAGTTAGACATGGACCACCTCTATGTGACTCTATGTTAACAGTTAGACATGGACCACCTCTATGTGACTCTATGTTAACAGTTAGACATGAACCACCTCTACGTAACTCTATGTTAACAGTTAGACATGAACCACCTCTACGTAACTCTATGTTAACAGTTAGACATGGTCCACCTCTATGTTAACAGTTAGACTTGGACCACCTCTATGTGACTCTATGTTAACAGTTAGACTTGGTCCACCTCTAAGTGACTCTATGTTAACAGTTAGACATGGACCACCTCTATGTGACTCTATGTTAACAGTTAGACTTGGACCACCTCTATGTGACTCTATGTTAACAGTTAGACATGGACCACCTCTATGTGACTCTATGTTAACAGTTAGACTTGGACCACCTCTATGTGACTCTATGTTAACAGTTAGACATGGACCACCTCTATGTGACTCTATGTTAACAGTTAGACATGAACCACCTCTACGTAACTCTATGTTAACAGTTAGACATGGTCCACCTCTATGTTAACAGTTAGACTTGGACCACCTCTAAGTGACTCTATGTTAACAGTTAGACTTGGACCACCTCTAAGTAACTCTATGTTAACAGTTAGACTTGGACCACCTCTATGTGACTCTATGTTAACAGTTAGACTTGGTCCACCTCTAAGTGACTCTATGTTAACAGTTAGACTTGGACCACCTCTATGTGACTCTATGTTAACAGTTAGACTTGGACCACCTCTATGTGACTCTATGTTAACAGTTAGACTTGGACCACCTCTATGTGACTCTATGTTAACAGTTAGACTTGGACCACCTCTATGTGACTCTATGTTAACAGTTAGACATGGACCACCTCTATGTGACTCTATGTTAACAGTTAGACATGGACCACCTCTAAGTAACTCTATGTTAACAGTTAGTTGTGGTCCAGCTCCAAACAGGGTCCTGTCTGACATACTGTATGTTTACATCCACCCCCCCTCTCCCTCTGGCCACCCAGTCCCTGAACAGCCTCCAGTCATCAGTCTGTCCCAGAGACAGAGGGTGATCCTGAGGAGAGGAGAGCAGTTTGAGATCACCTGCAGCTCCTCCAACCTCAACCCTGACTTCAGCATTAAGTGGGACTTCCCCGTTGGAGCGGTGAGACTGGCTTCATACTGACTCTCTCTCTCTCTGTCTCTTCCCCGTTGGAGCGGTGAGACTGGCTTCATACTGACTCTGTCTCTTGCTGTCTCTTCCCCGTTGGAGCGGTGAGACTGGCTTCATACTGACTCTGTCTCTTGCTGTCTCTTCCCCGTTGGAGCGGTGAGACTGGCTTCATACTGACTCTCTCTCTCTCTCTGTCTCTCTGTCTCTCTGTCTCTCTTTCTCTCTCTATCTCTCTCTCTCTCTCTCTCTCTGTCTCTCTCTCTCTCTCTGTCTCTTTCACTCTGTCTCTTCCCCGTTGGAGCGGTGAGACTGGCTTCATACTGACTCTCTCTCTCTCTGTCTCTTCCCCGTTGGAGCGGTGAGACTGGCTTCATACTGACTCTCTCTCTCTCTCTCTCTCTCTCTCTCTCTCTCTCTCTCTCTCTTTCTCTTTCTCTCTCTCTCTCTCTCTGTCTCTCTCCCTTTCTCTCTGTCTCTCTCCCATTCTCTCTGTCTCTCTCCCTTTCTCTCTCTCTCTCTCTCTCCCTTTCTCTCTCTCTCCCTTTCTCTCTCTCTCTCTCTCTCCCTTTCTCTCTCTCTCTGTCTCTCTCCCTTTCTCTCTGTCTCTCTCCCTTTCTCTCTCTCTCCCTTTCTCTCTCTCTCTCTCCCTTTCTCTCTCTCTCTCTCCCTTTCTCTCTCTCTCCCTTTCTCTCCCTTTCTCTGTCTCTCTCCCTTTCTCTCTCTCTCTGTCTCTCTCCCTTTCTCTCTGTCTCTCTCCCTTTCTCTCTCTGTCTCTCTCCCTTTCTCTCTCTCTCTCTCCCTTTCTCTCTGTCTCTCTCCCTTTCTCTCTGTCTCTCTCCCTTTCTCTCTGTCTCTCTCCGTCTCTCTCCCTTTCTGTCTCTCTCCCTTTCTCTCTCTCTCTCTCCCTTTCTCTCTGTCTCTCTCCCTTTCTCTCTGTCTCTCTCCCTTTCTCTCTGTCTCTCTCCGTCTCTCTCCCTTTCTGTCTCTCTCTCTCCCTTTCTCTCTCTCCATTTCTCTCTCTCTCTCTCCCTTTCTCTCTCTCTCTCTCCCTGTCTCTCTCTCTATCTCCCACGTCTTTATCAAAGGTAATAGGTGTTACATAGTACCACAACGTAATAGTATTCACAGTGTTCTATTGCTTCTACCAGTACACTACCCATGACCCACCTGAGAGTCCAGTATAGTGAACCCCTGACCTCTGACCCCTGACCTCTGACCCCTGTCTGCAGCGAGCCTTCCAGGCCCACACCTCCCACATCCTGGCTGGTTCCCGTGGTTACCAACGCTCCGCCTCCCTCTGGATCACCTCTGTCAACCAATCAGACGCCGGGACATACCGGTGCCACGCCCACAACGAGAGGGGCGCCACCGCCGATACCCTGCACCTGGATGTCCGTGGTGAGTTTGTGTGTGTGTGTGTGTGTGTGTGTGTGTGTGTGTGTGTGTGTGTGTGTGTGTGTGTGTGTGTGTGTGTGTGTGTGTGTGTGTGTGTGTGTGTGTGTGTGTGTGTGTGTGTGTTTGAGTCTCGCAAAGACAGAATCTCAATGATGGAATCTGTTAACCTCTATAACACTGTAACTGTTGATAGTCTAACCCTGTTTAACCCTGTCAGAGAGGGAGAGTCTAACCCTGTCAGAGAGGGAGAGTCTAACCCTGTCAGAGAGGGAGAGTCTAACCCTGTCAGAGAGGGAGAGTCTAACCCTGTCAGAGAGGGAGAGTCTAACCCTGTCAGAGAGGGAGAGTCTAACCCTGTCAGAGAGAGGGAGAGTCTAACCCTGTCAGAGAGAGGGAGAGTCTAACCCTGTCAGAGAGAGGGAGAGTCTAACCCTGTCAGAGAGGGAGAGTCTAACCCTGTCAGAGAGGGAGAGTCTAACCCTGTCAGAGAGAGGGAGAGTCTAACCCTGTCAGAGAGAGGGAGAGTCTAACCCTGTCAGAGAGGGAGAGTCTAACCCTGTCAGAGAGAGGGAGAGTCTAACCCTGTCTAACCCTGTCAGAGAGAGGGAGAGTCTAACCCTGTCTAACCCTGTTTAACCCTGTCTAACCCTGTCAGAGAGAGGGAGAGTCTAACCCTGTCAGAGAGGGAGAGTCTAACCCTGTCAGAGAGGGAGAGTCTAACCCTGTCAGAGAGGGGGAGAGTCTAACCCTGTCAGAGAGGGAGAGTCTAACCCTGTCAGAGAGGGAGAGTCTAACCCTATCAGAGAGGGAGAGTCTAACCCTGTCAGAGAGGGAGAGTCTAACCCTGTCAGAGAGAGGGAGAGTCTAACCCTGTCAGAGAGAGGGAGAGTCTAACCCTGTCAGAGAGGGAGAGTCTAACCCTGTCAGAGAGAGGGAGAGTCTAACCCTGTCAGAGAGGGAGAGTCTAACCCTGTCAGAGAGAGGGAGAGTCTAACCCTGTCAGACAGAGGGAGTCTAACCCTGTCAGACAGAGGGAGTCTAACCCTGTCAGAGAGGGAGAGTCTAACCCTGTCAGAGAGAGGGAGAGTCTAACCCTGTCAGAGAGAGGGAGAGTCTAACCCTGTCAGAGAGAGGGAGAGTCTAACCCTGTCAGAGAGGGAGAGTCTAACCCTGTCAGAGAGAGGGAGAGTCTAACCCTGTCAGAGAGAGGGAGAGTCTAACCCTGTCAGAGAGAGGGAGAGTCTAACCCTGTCAGAGAGAGGGAGAGTCTAACCCTGTCAGAGAGAGGGAGAGTCTAACCCTGTCAGAGAGAGGGAGAGTCTAACCCTGTCAGAGAGAGGGAGAGTCTAACCCTGTCAGAGAGGGAGAGTCTAACCCTGTCAGAGAGAGGGAGAGTCTAACCCTGTCAGAGAGAGGGAGAGTCTAACCCTGTCAGAGAGAGGGAGAGTCTAACCCTGTCAGAGAGGGAGAGTCTAACCCTGTCAGAGAGGGAGAGTCTAACCCTGTCAGAGAGGGAGAGTCTAACCCTGTCAGAGAGAGGGAGAGTCTAACCCTGTCAGAGAGGGAGAGTCTAACCCTGTCAGAGAGAGGGAGAGTCTAACCCTGTCAGAGAGGGAGAGTCTAACCCTGTCAGAGAGAGGGAGAGTCTAACCCTGTCAGAGAGAGGGAGAGTCTAACCCTGTCAGAGAGAGGGAGAGTCTAACCCTGTCAGAGAGAGGGAGAGTCTAACCCTGTCAGAGAGGGAGAGTCTAACCCTGTCAGAGAGAGGGAGAGTCTAACCCTGTCAGAGAGGGAGAGTCTAACCCTGTCAGAGAGAGGGAGAGTCTAACCCTGTCAGAGAGAGGGAGAGTCTAACCCTGTCAGAGAGAGGGAGAGTCTAACCCTGTCAGAGAGAGGGAGAGTCTAACCCAGTCAGAGAGGGAGAGTCTAACCCTGTCAGAGAGAGGGAGAGTCTAACCCTGTCAGAGAGGGAGAGTCTAACCCTGTCAGAGAGGGAGAGTCTAACCCTGTGTGTGTTCCCCCTCCAGAGCGAGGCTTCATCAGTATGCTGGGTGACTCCCGGCCTAGCCAGTCTGCTGTCAGAGAAGGGGAGAGCCTAAGCCTCAGGGTAGAGTTGGAGTCCTACCCCAGACCCGGCACTCTGTCCTGGGCTTACAACGGCAAGACCCTCCACAACACCACGGAGCACGTCATCACTGTCCAACGACACAGATACAGGTACTAGATACAGGTACTAGATACAGGTACTAGATACAGGTACTAGATACAGGTACTAGATACATGGAACATCACTGTCCAACGACACAGATACAGGTACTAGTCACATGGAACATCACTGTCCAACGACACAGATACAGGTACTAGATACAGGTACTAGATACATGGAACATCACTGTCCAACGACACAGATACAGGTACTAGATACATGGAACATCACTGTCCAACGACACAGATACAGGTACTAGATACATGGAACATCACTGTCCAACGACACAGATACAGGTACTAGATACATGGAACATCACTGTCCAACGACACAGATACAGGTACTAGTCACATGGAACATCACTGTCCAACGACACAGATACAGGTACTAGATACATGGAACATCACTGTCCAACGACACAGATACAGGTACTCAGATACAGGTACTAGATACATGGAACATCACTGTCCAACGACACAGATACAGGTACTAGTCACATGGAACATCACTGTCCAACGACACAGATACAGGTACTAGATACATGGAACATCACTGTCCAACGACACAGATACAGGTACTCAGATACAGGTACTAGATACATGGAACATCACTGTCCAACGACACAGATACAGGTACTAGTCACATGGAACATCACTGTCCAACGACACAGATACAGGTACTCAGATACAGGTACTAGATACATGGAACATCACTGTCCAACGACACAGATACAGGTACTCAGATACAGGTACTAGATACATGGAACATCACTGTCCAACGACACAGATACAGGTACTAGATACATGGAACATCACTGTCCAACGACACAGATACAGGTACTCAGATACAGGTACTAGATACATGGAACATCACTGTCCAACGACACAGATACAGGTACTAGATACATGGAACATCACTGTCCAACGACACAGATACAGGTACTAGATACATGGAACATCACTGTCCAACGACACAGATACAGGTACTAGATACATGGAACATCACTGTCCAACGACACAGATACAGGTACTCAGATACAGGTACTAGATACATGGAACATCACTGTCCAACGACACAGATACAGGTACTAGATACATGGAACATCACTGTCCAACGACACAGATACAGGTACTCAGATACAGGTACTAGATACATGGAACATCACTGTCCAACGACACAGATACAGGTACTAGTCACATGGAACATCACTGTCCAACGACACAGATACAGGTACTAGATACATGTACTAGATACAGGTACTAGATACAGGTACTAGATACATGGAACATCACTGCCCAACGACACAGATACAGGTACTAGATACATGTACTAGATACAGGTACTAGATACAGGTACTAGATACAGGTACTAGATACATGTACTAGATACATGGAACATCACTGTCCAATGACACAGATACAGGTACTAGATACATGTACTAGATACAGGTACTAGATACAGGTACTAGATACAGGTACTAGATACATGTACTAGATACATGGAACATCACTGTCCAACGACACAGATACAGGTACTAGATACATGGAACATCACTGTCCAACGACACAGATACAGGTACTAGATACATGGAACATCACTGTCCAATGACACAGATACAGGTACTAGATACATGGAACATCACTGTCCAACGACACAGATACAGGTACTAGATACATGGAACATCACTGTCCAACGACACAGATACAGGTACTAGATACAGGTACTAGATACAGGTACTAGATACAGGTACTAGATACATGGAACATCACTGTCCAACGACACAGATAGAGGTACTAGATACAGGTACTAGATACATGGAACATCACTGTCCAACGACACAGATACAGGTACTAGATACATGGAACATCACTGTCCAACGACACAGATACAGGTACTCAGATACAGGAGCTCTCCACAGACAGATACAGGTACTAGATACAGGTACTAGATACATGGAACATCACTGTCCAATGACACAGATACAGGTACTAGATACATGGAACATCACTGTCCAACGACACAGATACAGGTACTAGATACATGGAACATCACTGTCCAACGACACAGATACAGGTACTAGATACATGGAACATCACTGTCCAACGACACAGATACAGGTACTAGATACATGGAACATCACTGTCCAACGACACAGATACAGGTACTAGATACATGGAACATCACTGTCCAACGACACAGATACAGGTACTAGATACATGGAACATCACTGTCCAACGACACAGATACATGTACTAGATACATGGAACATCACTGTCCAACGACACAGATACAGGTACTCAGATACATGGAACATCACTGTCCAACGACACAAATACAGGTACTAGATACAGGTACTAGATACAGGTACTAGATACAGGTACTAGATACATGGAACATCACTGTCCAACGACACAGATACAGGTACTAGATACATGGAACATCACTGTCCAACGACACAGATACAGGTACTAGTCACATGGAACATCACTGTCCAACGACACAGATACAGGTACTAGATACATGGAACATCACTGTCCAACGACACAGATACAGGTACTAGATACATGGAACATCACTGTCCAACGACACAGATACAGGTACTAGATACATGGAACATCACTGTCCAACGACACAGATACAGGTACTAGATACATGGAACATCACTGTCCAACGACACAGATACAGGTACTAGATACATGGAACATCACTGTCCAACGACACAGATACAGGTACTAGATACATGGAACATCACTGTCCAACGACACAGATACAGGTACTAGATACATGGAACATCACTGTCCAACGACACAGATACAGGTACTAGATACATGGAACATCACTGTCCAACGACACAGATACAGGTACTAGATACAGGTACTAGATACAGGTACTAGATACATGGAACATCACTGTCCAACGACTCAGATACAGGTACTAGTCACATGGAACATCACTGTCCAACGACACAGATACAGGTACTAGATACATGGAACATCACTGTCCAACGACACAGATACAGGTACTAGATACATGGAACATCACTGTCCAACGACATAGATACAGGTACTAGTCACATGGAACATCACTGTCCAACGACACAGATACAGGTACTAGATACAGGTACTAGATACAGGTACTAGATACAGGAGCTCTCCACAGACAGATACAGGTACTAGATACATGGAACATCACTGTCCAACGACACAGATACAGGTACTAGATACATGGAACATCACTGTCCAACGACACAGATACAGGTACTAGATACAGGTACTAGATACATGGAACATCACTATCCAACGACACAGATACAGGTACTAGATACATGGAACATCACTGTCCAACGACACAGATACAGGTACTAGATACATGGAACATCACTGTCCAACGACACAGATACAGGTACTCAGATACAGGTACTAGATACATGGAACATCACTGTCCAACGACACAGATACAGGTACTAGTCACATGGAACATCACTGTCCAACGACACAGATACAGGTACTAGATACATGTACTAGATACAGGTACTAGATACAGGTACTAGATACATGGAACATCACTGCCCAACGACACAGATACAGGTACTAGATACATGTACTAGATACAGGTACTAGATACAGGTACTAGATACAGGTACTAGATACAGGTACTAGATACATGTACTAGATACATGGAACATCACTGTCCAATGACACAGATACAGGTACTAGATACATGTACTAGATACAGGTACTAGATACAGGTACTAGATACAGGTACTAGATACAGGTACTAGATACATGTACTAGATACATGGAACATCACTGTCCAACGACACAGATACAGGTACTAGATACATGGAACATCACTGTCCAATGACACAGATACAGGTACTAGATACATGGAACATCACTGTCCAACGACACAGATACAGGTACTAGATACATGGAACATCACTGTCCAACGACACAGATACAGGTACTAGATACAGGTACTAGATACAGGTACTAGATACAGGTACTAGATACATGGAACATCACTGTCCAACGACACAGATACAGGTACTAGATACAGGTACTAGATACAGGTACTAGATACAGGTACTAGATACATGGAACATCACTGTCCAATGACACAGATACAGGTACTAGATACAGGTACTAGATACATGGAACATCACTGTCCAACGACACAGATACAGGTACTAGATACATGGAACATCACTGTCCAACGACACAGATACAGGTACTCAGATACAGGAGCTCTCCACAGACAGATACAGGTACTAGATACAGGTACTAGATACATGGAACATCACTGTCCAATGACACAGATACAGGTACTAGATACATGGAACATCACTGTCCAACGACACAGATACAGGTACTAGATACATGGAACATCACTGTCCAACGACACAGATACAGGTACTAGATACATGGAACATCACTGTCCAACGACACAGATACAGGTACTAGATACATGGAACATCACTGTCCAACGACACAGATACAGGTACTAGATACATGGAACATCACTGTCCAACGACACAGATACAGGTACTAGATACATGGAACATCACTGTCCAACGACACAGATACATGTACTAGATACATGGAACATCACTGTCCAACGACACAGATACAGGTACTCAGATACATGGAACATCACTGTCCAACGACACAAATACAGGTACTAGATACAGGTACTAGATACAGGTACTAGATACAGGTACTAGATACATGGAACATCACTGTCCAACGACACAGATACAGGTACTAGATACATGGAACATCACTGTCCAACGACACAGATACAGGTACTAGTCACATGGAACATCACTGTCCAACGACACAGATACAGGTACTAGATACATGGAACATCACTGTCCAACGACACAGATACAGGTACTAGATACATGGAACATCACTGTCCAACGACACAGATACAGGTACTAGATACATGGAACATCACTGTCCAACGACACAGATACAGGTACTAGATACATGGAACATCACTGTCCAACGACACAGATACAGGTACTAGATACATGGAACATCACTGTCCAACGACACAGATACAGGTACTAGATACATGGAACATCACTGTCCAACGACACAGATACAGGTACTAGATACATGGAACATCACTGTCCAACGACACAGATACAGGTACTAGATACAGGTACTAGATACAGGTACTAGATACATGGAACATCACTGTCCAACGACTCAGATACAGGTACTAGTCACATGGAACATCACTGTCCAACGACACAGATACAGGTACTAGATACATGGAACATCACTGTCCAACGACACAGATACAGGTACTAGATACATGGAACATCACTGTCCAACGACATAGATACAGGTACTAGTCACATGGAACATCACTGTCCAACGACACAGATACAGGTACTAGATACAGGTACTAGATACAGGTACTAGATACAGGAGCTCTCCACAGACAGATACAGGTACTAGATACATGGAACATCACTGTCCAACGACACAGATACAGGTACTAGATACATGGAACATCACTGTCCAACGACACAGATACAGGTACTAGATACAGGTACTAGATACATGGAACATCACTATCCAACGACACAGATACAGGTACTAGATACATGGAACATCACTGTCCAACGACACAGATACAGGTACTAGATACAGGTACTAGATACAGGTACTAGATACATGGAACATCACTGTCCAACGACACAGATACAGGTACTAGATACAGGTACTAGATACAGGTACTAGATACAGGTACTAGATACATGGAACATCACTGTCCAACGACACAGATACAGGTACTCGTCACATGGAACATCACTGTGACGGTTCAGAGAGAAAATGTCTGCCCCAGTGTAATATTTCATTCAATCATTTTATTTTAATAACTAAAGTGCAGACATACAAAATGATATAAAAATATATATAATTTCACTTAAAAAATATGATTAACAACTTTTTTTGGGATACTAAAAGAATAATACGTTATTTTGATTAAATACACTATTTCAGCGTTACATAAGACATTCAAATGCATCAAATGTACAACAAATATTAAGATAAATATCTCTTAAAGAGCCACTCCACTTTTCAACCTCATTTTCATTATCTCCAGCCAACCTCATTTTCATTATCTCATTATCTCCAGCCAACCTCGTGTTCATTATCTCATTATCTCCAGCCAACCTCATGTTCATTATCTCATTATCTCCAGGCAACCTCATGATCATTATCCCATTATCTCCAGCCAACCTCATGTTCATTATCTCATTATCTCCAGCCAACTTCATGTTCATTATCTCCAGCCAACCTCATGTTCATTATCTCCAGCCAACCTCATGTTCATTATCTCCAGCCAACCTCATGTTCATTGTCTCATTATCTCCAGCCAACCTCATGTTCATTATCTCATTATCTCCAGCCAACTTCATGTTCGTTATCTCCAGCCAACCTCATGTTCATTATCTCATTATCTCCAGCCAACTTCATGTTCGTTATCTCCAGCCAACCTCATGTTCATTATCTCATTATCTCCAGCCAACTTCATGTTCGTTATCTCCAGCCAACCTCATGTTCATTATCTTACTATCTCCAGCCAAACTCATGTTCATTATCGCCAGCCAACCTCATGTTCATTATCGCCAGTCAACCTCATGTTCATTATCTCTCATAAATACATTGTAGCTAATCCTTTCACAAGAACATGTTACATGTCTGGGTTTTACATAACCTGATCCTACATGTCTGTGTTTTACATAACCTGATCCTACATTTCTGTGTTTTACATAACCTGATCCTACATGTCTGTATGTTATTAGAAACAAATCACAACATGTTAACATTCATATTTATTTTAAAAAATGTACCTTTTATTTAACTAGACAAGTCAGTTAAGAACAAATTCTTATTTACAATGATGGCCTAAGAACGGTGGGTTAACTGCCTTGTTCAGGGGAACAGTGGGTTAACTGCCTTGTTCAGGGGAACAGTGGGTTAACTGCCTTGTTCAAGGGAACAGTGGGTTAACTGCCTTGTTCAGGGGAACAGTGGGTTAACTGCCTTGTTCAGGGGAACAGTGGGTTAACTGCCTTGTTCAGGGGAACAGTGGGTTAACTGCCTTGTTCAGGGGAACAGTGGGTTAACTGCCTTGTTCAGGGGAACAGTGGGTTAACTGCCTTGTTCAGGGGAACAGTGGGTTAACTGCCTTGTTCAAGGGAACAGTGGGTTAACTGCCTTGTTCAGGGGAACAGTGGGTTAACTGCCTTGTTCAGGGGAACAGTGGGTTAACTGCCTTGTTCAGGGGAACAGTGGGTTAACTGCCTTGTTCAAGGGAACAGTGGGTTAACTGCCTGGTTCAGGGGAACGGTGGGTTAACTGCCTTGTTCAGGGGAACAGTGGGTTAACTGCCTTGTTCAGGGGAACAGTGGGTTAACTGCCTTGTTCAAGGGAACGGTGGGTTAACTGCCTGGTTCAGGGGAACGGTGGGTTAACTGCCTGGTTCAGGGGAACGGTGGGTTAACTGCCTGGTTCAGGGGAACGTGGGTTAACTGCCTTGTTCAGGGGAACAGTGGGTTAACTGCCTTGTTTAGGGGAACAGTGGGTTAACTGCCTTGTTCAGGGGAACAGTGGGTTAACTGCCTTGTTCAGGGGAACAGTGGGTTAACTGCCTTGTCCAGGGGAACAGTGGGTTAACTGCCTTGTCCAGGGGAACAGTGGGTTAACTGCCTTGTTCAGGGGAACAGTGGGTTAACTGCCTTGTTCAGGGGAACAGTGGGTTAACTGCCTTGTCCAGGGGAACGGTGGGTTAACTGCCTTGTCCAGGG
Organism: Salvelinus fontinalis; assembly: GCF_029448725.1. Lineage (NCBI taxonomy): Eukaryota > Metazoa > Chordata > Actinopteri > Salmoniformes > Salmonidae > Salvelinus > Salvelinus fontinalis. The sequence goes on from NW_026600265.1 coordinate 195,306, forward strand.
GAACGGTGGGTTAACTGCCTTGTTCAGGGGAACAGTGGGTTAACTGCCTTGTTCAGGGGAACAGTGGGTTAACTGCCTTGTTCAGGGGAACAGTGGGTTTACTGCCTTATCCAGGGGAACGGTGGGTTAACTGCCTTGTCCAGGGGCAGAACAACAGATTTGTACCTTGTCAGCTCGGGGGATTCGATCTTGCAACCTTTCAGTTCCTAGTCCAACCACTAGGTTACCTGCCGCCCCAATATTAAATCACATTCAGACTTTTGGTGTCACAGGACGATAGTATCGTAAAGAATTAGAATAAAGGATTTTTATTTACAATATGAAAAATATAAAAATAAAACTGGTATTCCTTTATAATATTGCACATTCTCTTCTGTACATAGAACAGGGGTAGGTAACCCTGTGCCTGGAATATAACAGGGACTCATAAAATATATCTTAGCCCTGTGATTGGCTAAATCCAACCCACCAGGGTTTCCTACCCTTGTAACACGAACTACATTTAATTTAATTTAACATGAATCAACATTGCAGTTTGTGTGCCAGATTTAGCTAGTTAAATAGTTTTCAACAGAAGTCAATGGGCAGATTGATTAAAAATATATATATATTTTTTTACATTTCATGTAAACAAAAAACAACATTTAGCCAAACATTGTGTATGGATGGAGGCTGATTGTCCTTCAGGAGCTGTGTAACCTGTCACTCCTTTACCAATTACTTGAGAGTGGCTGTAGGACATATAAGCTGTGTAACCTGTCACTCCTTTACCATTGACTTGAGTTTCTGAAGGACAATCAGCCCCCTCATCTAAACACAATGTTTTACTAAATGTTGTTTTTACGTGAAATTCATGTGAAATATTTATGTTTGCTTAAAAAAAATATATGTTTTTAATCAATCTGCCCATTGACTTCAGTTGAAAACTGGCTGGCTAAAATCGAGGCTCTCACACTGAGAAAGCTTATTGACTGAAAGTGCTTTTGCGTATTGGAACAATGCAGTGGGGTCCCAACCACAGAAAACTCCCCTTTTAACTTTTCTTACTATACGGTGCAGATGTGTATTTCAGGTTAAAACCCTCACCAGGCTAACTGGAATGACTAAAAGCTGCTTCTTGGAAAATGAGGGGGGTTCCACTCCATCACCTAGGTGACTGAGGAGACGGTGCACGAAGCAAGAGCACAGTTGAAACAACATGGAGGGGGTGAAATGGCTGATCCAACTAGGTGTTTGTGGGATGTCACAGCAAGAAGAGTTGAATCTAGCAGTTGTTCCCTCCATTAAAACCAAGTATAATCCTTTCACAAGAACAAGTTAACGTTTTCTCTTGCTTACATGGTATTTGACATCAGGTATTTTTCACAAATACAGTATTTTTGTGTGCCACATTGTCGACCAGTTACTTCTTTCACTGCAGGTGTCTCATAGACCGTAAGCTTAGCACAGTCCTCTTCCTGACCGCCTTCTGACCCCACACCTCTCTTCACCCTATGAGAAGGAACAGGGAATTATCACATTGTGGATTCTGACCCACACCTCTCTTCACCCTATGAGAAGGAACAGGGAATTATCACATTGTGGATTCTGACCCACACCTCTCTTCACCCTATGAGAAGGAACAGGGGATTATCAGATTGTGGATTCTGACCCACACCTCTCTTCACCCTATGAGAAGGAACAGGGGATTATCACATTGTGGATTCTGACCCACACCTCTCTTCACCCTATGAGAAGGAACAGGGGATTATCAGATTGTGGATTCTGACCCACACCTCTCTTCACCCTATGAGAAGGAACAGGGGATTATCAGATTGTGGATTCTGACCCACACCTCTCTTCACCCTATGAGAAGGAACAGGGGATTATCACATTGTGGATTCTGACCCACACCTCTCTTCACCCTATGAGAAGGAACAGGGGATTATCACATTGTGGATTCTGACCCCACACCTCTCTTCACCCTATGAGAAGGAACAGGGGATTATCACATTGTGGATTCCTTCATGCCCTAAATGTTCAAATCTCCGTCATACTTCTCCATCGATGGTGAAATCTCTTACCGTGTTGACGTCTCCTTTGTGTTGCTAGGAGACAAATCAATCCAGACTCCCTCCAATTTCTTTGCACTGACCACTTCAAGGAGAAAGGCCTAGTGATGTAGAATAACATAAATGGTAGAATCATACTTTTTTTCCCTCCATATTTGGCCTCTTTATAATTTGATATCTCTGACTGAAGCTCAGTCACACATTGCAGTCACGCACACACACACACACACACGCAAAACACACAACGTACTCACCTGTTCCTCTTCGCTGTTTATGGTCACCAGGTCCAATCCCTTCCTTTGGCAGTAAGGTCTGCTCTCATCCCAGGACTTCATCTCAGTAGAGATGTAGTACAGACTGGAGTTTATATGCTTCCATCCTTCTGGAGACAGATTAGATACAGAGCAGAAGATTAGATAGAGAGATTAGAGCAGAAGATTAGATACAGAGGTTAGAGAGCAGAAGATTAGATACAGAGCAGAAGATTAGATACAGAGCAGAAGATTAGATACAGAGAAGAAGATTAGATACAGAGCAGAAGATTAGATAGAGAGATTAGAGCAGAAGATTAGATACAGAGCAGAAGATTAGATAGAGAGATTAGAGCAGAAGATTAGATACAGAGGTTAGAGAGCAGAAGATTAGATAGAGAGCAGAAGATTAAGTGCAGAGTAGAAGATTAGATACAGAGATTAGAGAGTAGAAGATTAGATACAGAGATTAGAGCAGAAGATTAGATAGAGATTAGAGAGTAGAAGATTAGATAGGGAGCAGAAGACTTGTTTGTCACAAATATAGCAAAACAAACATGACAAATTATTTTTTAAATAAACAACTGATCATGAAATACAATTATCATACTGCAGGTAACATTTTAATATACAGTAGTCATATAGTTCAAGTTCATGTGATTATGATCAAATAAAGGCAGAAATCTTTTTTCTGAAATACAATACTTGACAAAATATCGACAAAGCTACGAAGGAGAGATGGTTTTGTGGTAGGAGGTTTAGGTGTGGTGCTGTGAAAAATGATATACAAATACTGAAAGAGCTGAACTTACCCTGCTTTAAAATCATATTTAGTAGAACGCGGTAGTTCTCTGATTTCAGAGACTTGATCTCTTCTCTCTCTGCCAAACAGGTTTCATTATTTGACTGCTGTCTCTGTGCAATTTCATTGTGTTTCTGGGCAAACAGACTTATGACAGCCACAGTACACCCCACTACGATCACACACAGCAGTAGTATGTGGTGTCTTCTTAAGCATGTAGAACCTGAGGTGGACACACAAACACACAATTGATTGTTTCAATGCATGTAGTAATGTTGAAAGTTGAAGTGAATATTAAATTCAACTGTTGGAGAAGAGTGGAAGTTGATAAAATAGCTTATTTATTTTTTATTGTTAAAAGCCTCAGGGACCAATCACAGTGGAGAATACAAAAACCAAACATGATGTGATTGGTTAAGTGAGTTGGGGAAATCTGACCAATTGTTTTTAACATAGACTGACCAATAACGTGTTATATAGTCATACATATTACTTTGTACTAATCAATGGAATAGGTATACATGTTTTCAACGAGGGAATTCGATTAAGCTGCCCCGGGTTGAACCGGACTATGGCCCGTAAATGTGACGGGCGAAGCCGTTGCGGGAGGCGCGTCCTGCTCAAATCGAACGGTAATCTTTGACGCTCAGTCATATAGTCAACAATGAAGCCTGGTGCAGCGTTCAGATACATACATCATATATTTTCCATAAAATATGTTCAAATTCTGTGGTAACAACTGTTGAAGAATGGGCGTGCTCGCTTGCTACCCCGGTGGTTGTTATCGTTGCTAAATCCTCCATGTAACAACTATGGGACATTTCCTTTCGTAGGACAGCCGGAGGCAAAGTCATTCATATTTATGAGTTAGGTCATGTGATTGGTTGAGCCTTCTTGGATGTGTAACGTCAAACTGATGCGCTGCCGAGCCGTCTGTTTAGCTTGCTCGCCAGCATGAGCGGTAAGCACCGAACAACTTCGGAATTTCAGGTTAATTAATTGGCAAATAAATCAAAAGCCTCACCAACTAGCTACCAATCTATTTCAGTTTCACTATCCAGGCATTCATAAAACGAGTCCACTAGTTGTTTATTTTTACAGTTACGCAAACTGGCTGTTGCTTGATATGAGCAAGTCAACCCAAACATATCAAAGAACATCCCTGCTTAGTTGGCTAGTAACGTTAGTGATAGTGTTGATATCCTATGGCGGGTCGTGATTTGTTGAAGTTAACTCAAATAAAAAGTGTTTGGTTCCCTTTTCCGTGATGGCAGCCCCCTCGAAATCAACATCCGCCATTCCTCTAACCAACAATGTATAGGGTTATACCATAGTAGCCAGGAAGTCATTTTGGGGTGAGGGGGACTGAGATTTAATATATATATATTTTTTGCCCTTCGCTACAGAGGGCTATATCGGTCCACTAATACAGGACTAGTAAAGGCCCAGTGCACTACTTTTCGGGAAAAAAAGTTGTTTTTTAATCGTTTAAATAAAAAAAGTATATATATTTTATTATGATTTTACAGGTGGCGTTTCAGCACCCCTACTTCCCGCGGTTATGGGTTATTCCAAGTTTCAACGTGGCCTTTAATTAGTGTTAGTTTAAACAGCGCTACATCCCAAATATTGTTCCCCTTGTTCTATTGATTTCAGCGTCATATCGATGGAAGTGATTAACAAAAACAGTGTTGCTTTGCACATACCACGTTGCCCACCCACTTGAATCAAAATGCAACACTTCAAAATGTATCTAGCTGTCTTCTCCAAACTGTCCTCTAACCAGTGATGTACACATTATTCCCAGGATCCGTTTGGTTTTTAGAGCTGTGTTAATTTTAACAGTGTATATTTCCTCCCTAATCAATTAGTGATTTTATTACCAGTTGGCAAAACCACAGGGTTTCCTTTCCACGTTGTGTGTGATTGACAAGTGAGTACCTTTCATTATTGAAGGACAGGTGTAGCTATTAACATAATTTTCAGTTGATGTTAAAGTTTATATATGACTTAAGTACATTTTCCTGCCAGTCCAGCATGTAAAACACAGTTTGTCCTGTTTATTTGATACTTTTCAGTTATTTATCCCTTTTGCACTTGTCAGTCATGCTTGTATGTTAACATATTGATCTCTCTTGTATTTCCCCAGTAAACCACAACGTTATCCTGCTACCTTTCCACCCCGTGTGTTCCCTGTGATTGTGCGCAATAAAACCCCACTATTTGTTTCCTGCTTCATCTCCTTCATTTCCTCTGTATTCTCATCGATGCGTCATAGTGGCGTTTTGAACTCTGAACTCTTTATAATAGTCCATCTGTTCTATACTATTGTTGCGTAGATGGTACATTTTTAGGTTTTCGATATATTACAAACTGTTTCTGCGTATTGGTTATTGATTTGGACACTTCACTGGGCTATTTATCAATGTGTTGTCAACAGGAAGCAACAACAGCATTTTTTGAAATATTAATTGAACTTTCAACATTCATTTCTAATGGTATTGTACATATTCGGGTAAAAAAAACTGTTGAATGATTTCAAAAACGTGATGTGACTGATGGATTTGGATATACCAGAAATCACCAAAATACGCTTTGCCCGAATTATCCGCGCGCCATTTGAGAAAGAAAGTGATAGCTGCGACCCCTAGCGCTAAATCCACAGTACAAAACCAAATATATTGATCCGTTTTAAGCAATTGATCAAGTGTCATCGTGTTGACTAGACACATACTAACATCAACAATCTGAGGTAAAAATGATGGGTAATGTAGTAGGAATAACACATAGACTACTGTCCCTAATTAAATATATTAATTTACGATGATAGTAGAGGGTCTATAGGGTCTGTGCAGCAGGCGGAACGTTAGACGTCCCTACTATACGTTCGGGTGTTTTTACTTACCTGAGAGGTGAGTTCGGTTGCACGGTGTCGGTAAGGATTCCCGGTCTACTTCGGTGAAGCCCGTTGGACCATTGCAGCTGCTGTAAATGGGATTATCAAACCTCTCCTCTTTCATCATCCGCCGGACCAACTGCAGTCAGTTTTGTTTTGACCGCAGCAGTAGAGCGAGGGACGTGTTTCTGTTATCGTGTCAGTTGCGTCTCCTTATGTAGCAGTCTCGATAACACCTACAGCGCCCACAGAGCGAAACCAAAACCATATCGAGACATTTAAATATAGCCCTTATGAGAAGGGATATGGTTTCTGTGGAACTGTGAACTTTTGTTATTAGTTAGCGTATTTGTCATATAGCCTACGCATGATGGGAGTACACAGTGCAACAAAATGCTTAATTTCAGGTTCACTACCCACAATGCATTTAAGTGAATAAAACTGCACACAAATAAAAGCTCAATTAATAAAAATAGAAAATAATTTTGCAAAACTATAATACAACAAGGCACTCAAACGAACTGAAGTATGATATTTACACGTGCCGGGGAATTGTGGAAATAGATCAAGCCAGCAACCCGCCTTATTTCTTGTAAACCACGTGATCGATGTCTTCTGTCTTATATAATAGACTTATCTAGAGATTCATAGAGTAACCGAAAGTCCCCCCAAAAATACATAGACAAAAATACAAGGCCTAACCAGCAAAAGCAGCATATATACAGAGCCTTACAAAAGTATTCATACCCCTTGGATTTCTTCACATTTTATGGTGTTACAAAGTGAGATTCAAATTGATTTAATTGTAATTTTTTGTCAACGATCTAAACAAAATACTCTGTAAAATGTCAGTGGAAGAATATATATATTTATTTTAGATCGATATAAATTAAATTCCTAAAATATAGTTGTTCCATAAGTATTAATCTCCCTGAGTCAATACATGTTAGAAACCCCTTGGCAGCCATTACAGCTGTGCATCTTGGGTAAATCTCTAAGAGCTTTACACACCTGGATTGTGCAATATTAGCCCATTTATTATTTTTATAATTCTTCAAGCTCTGTCAAAATGTTGGGGATCATGGCTAGACAGCCATTTTCACGTCTTGCCATAGATTTTCAAAACTGTAACTTGACCACTCAGAAACATTCACTGTCTTCTTGGTAAGCAACTCCAGTGTAGATTTGGCCTTGTGTTGTAGGTTATTGTCCTGCTGAAAGGTGAATTCCTCCCCCAGTCCCTGGTGTAAAGCAGACTGAAGCTGGTTGTCCTCTAGGAGTTTGCCTGTGCTTAACTCCATCCCGTTTTATAGGTACTTTTATAGATTGTTTTATAGGTACTTTTATAGATCGTTTTATAGGTACTTTCATAGGAAATTTCTCATGACTCAAACACCTCCCTGAATGGATGAATGTATGCACTGTGTCAACAGCCTGGGAACCCCCTCTAAATCTCAATCTATGTCATGGAAACTTCCACTTTCATTATAACATGCTGTTCTTGTAAATCATAACCCCCCTCCTCCCCCAAACCATAACCCCTCCCCAAACCATAACCCCCCCCCTCCCTCCCCAAACCATAACCCCTCCCCAAACCATAACCCCCCCCCCCCCAAACCATAACCCCTCCCCAAACCATACCCCCTCCCTCCCCAAACCATAACCCCCCCTCCCCAAACCATAACCCCCTCCCCAAACCATACCCCCCCCTCCCCAAACCATAACCCCCCCCCCAAAACCATAACCCCCCTCCCCAAACGCACACACGCACATTTCCTGACTGTTTCCCATTCACTCTCACTCTCTCTCTCACTCTCTCAATTCCATTTCAATAAATAAAAGTGAAATTAACACCAACAAAAATGTCCTCTCTCTCTCTGTGTTAGGTACGTCAGTGAACTGCGTTTGGTGAGGGTCCATGGGTCAGAGGGCGGGATTTACAGCTTTCAAGCCAATCATGAGGATGCCTCTGTCAATCAATCATTCCCTGTCTATGTGAACAGTACGTTCTGGTTGGTTGTTTTTGCATGATGTGTTTTCACATCCTTTTTCACACCATTCTGAAGGCTTACAGTAAACGCTCTCTCTGTCTCTGTCTGTCTGTCTGTCTGTCTGTCTGTCTGTCTGTCTGTCTGTCTGTCTCTCTGTGTCTCTGTGTCTCTGTCTCTCTGTCTCTCTGTCTCTCTCTGTCTCTCTCTGTCTCTCTCTGTCTCTCTCTGTCTCTCTCTGTCTCTCTGTCTCTCTCTCTCTCAGGTAAGCCTGTCATAATTTCCCAGGAGGGACCAGTTGATGGACAGGTGCGCTGCGTTGCCGCCGGTTACCCGGCCCCTAAAATCACCTGGTTCTACTGTGAACTCCCCCACACACGGTACGGGACAATAACACACACAGCCATAGTCACTACTGTCATTTCTGCGTGTGATGCTAAATTGCATTGACATCCCAAGTACCCCAGTAAGTAATATATACAGAGATGTGAGAGTGAACAACTAACCTAAACAGTTGTTTAAAAGCATAGTTACAATGCATAGCTAACTGCAATGTCAAAATCATGTGCTTTTGTAACACCAAAACTAGTGGCAACTGAGCTGCCACCAACTCGAAGGAGAAGAAACTTGAACTTTGCTGAAGTATTGAAACCCATCATCCTGAGATGTTTTGAAACATGACATGGTGTGTTGTAACACGGCTTAATCAACTGTTGTGCAACACCTTGCCAGGGACTGGGAGCAAAACCGGAAAAGGTTGAAAACACTATTTTGGTGTTTCAAATCAGATACCTTCTTCCTGTCTAATACAGCATTTAGACACCTTCTTCTGGTGGATTTTAATGTTTAACATTGATCTACAACAGATGTGTCAAACTCATTCCACGGAGGGCCGAGTGTCTGCAGATTTTTGCTTTTTCCTTTCAATTTGTAATGAACACGAGGGGAGACAGAGAGCTGGTTTCAAGCACAGGGCACAGCAGGTGTTTAATGTAAAGGATAACAGGAGGAGGCAGGTAGCTGGGTCCAGGGGCAGGCAGAAGGTCATACACAGGGGGTCCAAAAGGGAAACAGTACAGGCAGGGAAAAGGCTAGTAACGTAGTCCGGGAGATCAGGCAATAGGTTGATAACAGGAAATCCGATAGGCTAAAGTACAGGCAGGGAATAGGTAAAAGGCGTCGTTAGTGAGGCAAAAACTATCATACACGGGAGGATTCAATTACAGGGAAAAACAGAGCTCCGAATAGAAGTGTGTCACAAAACAGACAATACCTCACAGTGATGGGGTGCAAAGAACTGAACTAAATAGTGTGTGATAATGACATACAGGTGTGTGAACAGGTGATCAGAATTCAGGCGATTAGGATCTGGAGAGTGTGAGCTGCGTTCAGGGGGGGGGGGGGGGTGTATGTGTGTGAGAGTGTGAGCTGGAAAGGGAGCTGCGTTCAGGGGGGGTCTATGTGTGTGAGAGTGTGAGCTGGAAAGGGAGCTGCGTTCAGGGGGGGGGGGGGGGGGGTCTATGTGTGTGAGAGTGTGAGCTGGAAAGGGAGCTGCGTTCAGGGGGGGGGTCTATGTGTGTGAGAGTGTGAGCTGGAAAGGGAGCTGCGTTCAGGGGATCTACGTGTATGGGAGTGTGAGCTGGAAAGGGAGCTGCGTTCAGGGGATCTACGTGTATGGGAGTGTGAGCTGGAAAGGGAGCTGCGTTCAGGGGATCTACGTGTATGGGAGTGTGAGCTGGAAAGGGAGCTGCGTTCAGGGGATCTACGTGTATGGGAGTGTGAGCTGGAAAGGGAGCTGCGTTCAGGGGATCTACGTGTATGGGAGTGTGAGCTGGAAAGGGAGCTGCGTTCAGGGGATCTACGTGTATGGGAGTGTGAGTTGGAAGCAGACGTTACACAATTAAGACCTCGACAACCAGGCGAGGGGAGTTCCGTACCAGCAGACATTTGGCCCTCTGTGGAATGATTCTGACACGTGATATACAGTATGTATCTGACCATTGTTGAGCACAGTGCCAAATCCACCAGCATTAACTAGATGTTTAACAGCAAGCGTTGGAAGATAATGTATTTACCTCTACCATTAAAAGTTGGAAATGTGGTAGAGGGTGGTCTCCTCATTGAACGTAATTTTGCCTGACGTTTTTGATATCCGTTCATCACGCTCCATTACACCTCAACAAAGCTGCTTAATACTCATATAGAAATAGACTTTCCTTCCTTTAAACATGCATATAAAACTGTGTCCATACCCACTTCCACCTGTCACACTGTCATTCCTTCTCTGTCACTTCCTGTTTTTTAATCTGTCTAAATTAAACACGGAAGAAATGAAGGTGAAATTCCACAATAAATATTCTCCATATGTTTTTATCACCAATCAATATTTAGGCTATAAAACATTTGCATTTCTTAACCATTTGATTGTTTGGGTGTTTCAGAGTACTTCTTTTCTGTTTTAAAACACTTTCTGTGTATCATAATACTGACTTTGGGTTTTCCATTCTAACACCCTCCACACACCAGATCTCTGGTTAGGTGACATTGGGTTTCCATTACACCAGATCTCTGGTTAGGTGACATTGGGTTTCCATTACACCAGATCTCTTGTTAGGTGACATTGGGTTTCCATTACACCAGATCTCTGGTTAGGTGACATTGGGTTTCTATTACACTCCCTTCCACACACCAGATCTCTGGTTAGGTGACATTGGGTTTCCATTACACCAGATCTCTGGTTAGGTGACATTGGGTTTCCATTACACCAGATCTCTGGTTAGGTGACATTGGGTTTCCATTACACCAGATCTCTGGTTAGGTGACATTGGGTTTCCATTCCAACCCCCTCCACACACCAGATCTCTTAGTTAGGTGCAGTAGGCTACTTTTAATGGTTTCATGACACAATCGTGGTGTTTTGAGTCTTTCCATGTGTACAGTGTAAGAGCAGCCTAACAGTGTGTTTATTTTTTCATGTGTGATTCTGTGCACCACCCTTTCTCAAATGTGGCTTGTTTTCATTCTTCAGGGATTGAGTCAGACCTGGGACATCAGGTGAATCTCTGGCCAATCAGTGACATTAATCAATTCACTAAACCACTCCCCCCCCCCCAGGTGTTCCCACCTGACCAACGCCAGCCAATGGGAGCAGCGGGAGGTTGCCACGGTAACGGTGTCAGACTCGGTCTTCGGCAGCAGCGAGGTGGAGAGCCGACTGAACGTCACGAAGGGAGACACACACACACACTACCACACGTTGGAGTGTGTAGCGACCGTGCAGGGCGAGCAGGCTTACACACTGTTCTCCATCAGCGGTGAGATATAACACACACACACACACACACACACACACACACACACACACACACACACACACACACACACACACACACACACACACACACACACACACACACACACACACACACACACACACACACACACACACACACACACACACTCAGTCTCTGTAGTGGACAGGAGTGTGTGGATGTAGGGCCATATTGAGTGGGATTACAGAATGTTGAGTGTGCAGGTCTTGGATTAGACATGGACACTAATCTAATGTAATCTCACATAAACATAACACTGCTGTCTCCTCTCTGTGTGGCCGGTGGGTTTGTCTCCTCTCTGTGTGGCCGGTGGGTTTGTCTCCTCTCTGTGTGGCCGGTGGGTTTGTCTCCTCTCTGTGTGGCCGGTGGGTTTGTCTCCTCTCTGTGTGGCCGGTGGGTTTGTCTCCTCTCTGTGTGGCCGGTGGGTTTGTCTCCTCTCTGTGTGGCCGGTGGGTTTGTCTCCTCTCTGTGTGGCCGGTGGGTTTGGACTGCAGCTCACACCACAATAAAACACTGCCTTTGTTCATCATGTAAAACAGAAAGTCTGCAACTCAATACTAGGAAGGTATTCTTAATGTATACTCAGGTTATATAGAGTATGTGTTGTGTGTGTGTTCTAATGTTTATACGTGTGTGTGTGTGTGTGTGTGTGTGTGTGTGTGTGTGTGTGTGTGTGTGTGTGAGTGTGTGTGTGTGTGTGTGTGTGTGTGTGTTTATACGTGTGTGTGTGTGTGTTTATACGTGTGTGTGTGTGTGTGTGTTTATACGTGTGTGTGTGTGTGTGTGTGTGTGTGTTTATACGTGTGTGTGTGTGTGTGTGTGTGTGTGTGTGTGTGTGTGTGTGTGTGTTTATACGTGTGTGTGTGTGTGTGTGTGTGTGTTTATACGTGTGTGTGTGTGTGTGTGTGTGTGTGTGTGTGTGTGTGTGTGTCCATACAGAGCGCACCGTGCCCCATAAGCTCTTCACCCCCCTGCTGACTGGTGTGGTTGTTACAGCTGTAATACTGAGCATCACACTGGTGGTTCTCCTCTACAAATACCTTCAGGTACTGTACCCTGTTATAGACTGGCTGACTGGCTGGCTGGCTGGCTGGCTGGCTGACTGGCTGACTGGTGTGGTTGTTACGGCTGTAATACTGAGCATCACACTGGTGGTTCTCCTCTACAAATACCCTCAGGTACTGTACCCTGTTATAGACTGACTGGCTGGCTGGCTGGCTAACTGACTGGCTGACTGACTGGCTGGCTGGCTAACTGACTGGCTGACTGGCTGGCTGGCTAACTGGCTGACTAGCTGACTGACTGGCTGGCTGATTGACTGACTGGCTGGCTGGCTGGCTGGCTGGCTGGCTGACTGACTGATTGGCTGGCTGACTGGCTTACTGGCTGACTGGCTGGCTGGCTGATTGACTGGCTGGCTGGCTGACTGACTGGCTGATTGACTGGCTGGCTGGCTGGCTGATTGACTGGCTGGCTGATTGGTCATCATGTTATTGATCCCCTCATGTTTAACACCTTATTTTTGGTAAATGTATTATATTTTAATCATGTTCTCTAATGTATTTATTATTGATCAATATCAATATTGATCCCCCCTCCCAACAGAAACCCAAATTCCAGATGATTATATGTGATTATACCATGGTTTTGTTAAATACTCGTTTCTGAAGTTAATTCTAGAGCGTGTATTATTTCCCTATAACGCACGGTATATCAGCACGATAGAATTCAATGGCAAGTTCATAATTACATGTTATATAATTACATGCTGCATTTTAAAACAAAAGTCGAATTGAAAACAGTATTGGTATTGTTTTAGTTAGATTTTCATGAAAGCAAGCTAAGACTGATGGTTTGGTTAGCTAAACTAACCAGTCTGTTTGCTTGGTTACCACGGCAACTACTGTAGCGATCTAGTAAACTTGCTAGCTACTTCAGTGTATGTTGAAAACATTTCTACCTGCAAATTAACACATTTTTTTCATGCCAAATGTGTTAAATTATAGCCATGGTATGAAAGGGATAATCAACTCGGGTTTCTCTGCGTTCTCTGGAAAATAATGTAACTCTGTGGAAGGTCAGTTCCGGTAGCGCGTCGGTGGAACACACCTTCTACGTCGTCGTTCATTATTTTTTCGAAAGAAGACATATCCCCTTGTTGATTATCCCTGACTTCATCACGTTATTAAATGTATTGATCATTGACCCCCGCCCCAACAGAAGCCCAAGTTCCAGATTCAGTGGAAGGTGATTGACAGTATCCACGGCAACAACTACATCTACATCGACCCCACCCAGCTGCCCTACGACCCCAAGTGGGAATTTCCCCGGCAGAAACTACGCTTTGGTACGACACACACACACACACACACACACACACACACACACACACACACACACACACACACACACACACACACACACACACACACACACACACACACACACACCAGTGTTGGGGTAGTTACAATTTAATTAAATGTTTTAAATAGTATATTACCTACATTACATATGCCTATACACCAACACAAGTAGCCTAATAATGACAGACGCACAATCTAGTCACAGGAGGTTGGTGGCACCTTAATTGGGGAGGACAGGCTCGTAGTTATGGCTGGAGGAGTATTGGTGGAAGGGTATCAAATACACCAAACACATGGTTTCCATGGCTTCCATGTGTTTGATGCCATTCGAGCCATTATTATGAGCCGTCCTCAGCTGTCTCCACTGCCTCTACTACATACCTCTACTGCATACCTCTATTACATACCTCTACTACATACCTCTATTACGTACCTCTATTACGTACCTCTACGGCGTACCTCTATTACATACCTCTATTACATACCTCTACTACATACCTCTATTACGTACCTCTATTACATACCTCTACTACATACCTCTATTACGTACCTCTATTACGTACCTCTATTACATACCTCTACTACATACCTCTATTACGTACCTCTATTACGTACCTCTACGGCGTACCTCTACTGCGTACCTCTACTACATACCTCTACTACATACCTCTATTACATACCTCTACTGCATACCTCTATTGCATACCTCTATTGCATACCTCTATTGCATACCTCTATTACATACCTCTACTGCATACCTCTACTACATACCTCTATTGCATACCTCTATTACATACCTCTATTGCATACCTCTACTGCATACCTCTACTACATACCTCTATTACGTACCTCTATTACATACCTCTACTACATACCTCTATTACGTACCTCTATTACGTACCTCTACGGCGTACCTCTACTGCGTACCTCTACTACATACCTCTACTACATACCTCTACTGCATACCTCTATTACATACCTCTATTGCATACCTCTACTGCATACCTCTATTGCATACCTCTACTGCATACCTCTATTACATACCTCTACTGCATACCTCTACTGCATACCTCTATTACGTACCTCTACTGCATACCTCTATTACATACCTCTACTACATACCTCTACTACATACCTCTATTACATACCTCTATTACATACCTCTACTACATACCTCTATTACATACCTCTATTACATACCTCTACTACATACCTCTACTACATACCTCTACTACATACCTCTATTACATACCTCTATTACATACCTCTATTACATACCTCTATTACATACCTCTATTACATACCTCTATTACATACCTCTATTACATACCTCTACTACATACCTCTACTACATACCTCTACTGCATACCTCTATTACATACCTCTATTACATACCTCTACTACATACCTCTACTACATACCTCTACTGCATACCTCTATTACATACCTCTATTACATACCTCTATTACATACCTCTATTACATACCTCTACTACATACCTCTATTACATACCTCTACTACATACCTCTATTACATACCTCTATTACATACCTCTATTACATACCTCTACTACATACCTCTATTACATACCTCTATTACATACCTCTATTACATACCTCTATTACATACCTCTATTACATACCTCTACTACATACCTCTACTACATACCTCTACTACATACCTCTACTACATACCTCTATTACATACCTCTACTACATACCTCTATTACATACCTCTACTGCATACCTCTATTACATACCTCTATTACATACCTCTACTACATACCTCTATTACATACCTCTATTACATACCTCTATTACATACCTCTATTACATACCTCTATTACATACCTCTACTACATACCTCTATTACATACCTCTATTACATACCTCTACTACATACCTCTACTACATACCTCTACTACATACCTCTATTACATACCTCTATTACATACCTCTATTACATACCTCTATTACATACCTCTACTACATACCTCTATTACATACCTCTACTACATACCTCTACTACATACCTCTATTACATACCTCTACTGCATACCTCTATTACATACCTCTATTACATACCTCTATTACATACCTCTATTACATACCTCTATTACGTACCTCTATTACATACCTCTATTACATACCTCTATTACATACCTCTATTACATACCTCTACTACATACCTCTACTACATACCTCTACTGCATACCTCTATTACATACCTCTATTACATACCTCTATTACATACCTCTACTACATACCTCTATTACATACCTCTATTACATACCTCTACTACATACCTCTGCCTTGGCAGCAGCTAATGAGGATCCTTAATAAATACAAAGACAAAATACTACATACCCAGCTATAAACAGGTTAATCTCTCGCTGGAATACAGCCTGTCCTCCTGAACGATTCAAATCAAGCCTTGGTTGTTTGGGTGAGGTAGGCCTACAGTCATCTTCAGTGGTCGGGCCTCTGGGGGTTTTCGCTACGAGTCTTGTCTTGTTGCTTTAGTAGGTGCTTCAAGAGATTGGAAGTAGTGATTGTAGCAGAGGAGAGTTGTTTCCCTCCTGGACAGTTGACATGTTCCAGTTATATTCTGGTCACGTTGTCCCTCCAGATCAAAGTAATGGGAGTTACTTCCTCTCTGAGAAACTCCGTGTTTTCGTCTCTTCTGCCGTGTTTCATCTGCCCGTGTTTCATCTGCCTCACTAAAGCTGTTAGTACTAGCCTGTGTAAACAGGAACTTGGTGAGAGGACGAAAACCATTTGAATCTGGGGCGGGCGGGCGGGGGTGGGGCGGAGGCGGGCGGGGTGGGGGGGGGTGTATATATTGATATCAACAGCTGTAATAGAAAGGGAATGATAACAAAAGTAACAACAACTTATCTTTAATCAGTAACTGTAATATAATTAATCAAATGACTAGTTACCGCAAAAAGGGATATTATTACTGTATAACCCCCCAAACACTGACACACACGCTACAAGTCATCCAGCTGTCCACCGTCTCACAATGTCAACCTGTCAAAACCAGACAGTGGTTACTTCTCTTTATCTAGTTTCGGTCTGACTCAGACCCAGCCTGCAAGCACACACTCACAACAGCCAGAGCTTAACCACAAAGACTAATATAGATGGCTTGTACAACAAAGAGTGTCAGAGTTTTAGACACATAGCAACAGTATCTATTATAAGGCCTGCAGCAAAACATGTGAATCTTAAGGTCCCCTTAATCAATAATGGGGAGGGTCTTTGGGACCCACCCCCTACAATATATCGACTTCAACAGCTGTAATAGAAAGGGAATGATAACAAAAGTAACAAAAGTAACTCCAACTTATCTTTGATCAGTAACTGTAATATAATTACTCAAATGACTAGTTACCGCAAAACAAGTTGTGTTATCACTGTATAACCCCCAACACTGACACACACAGAAGGACTCGCTACAAGTCATCCAGCTGCCGTAATGTCAGGGAGATTTTAAACCAGCTGAAATGTGTGTGTGTCTGTTTAGGTAAGATCCTGGGTTCAGGGGCTTTTGGTAAGGTGGTGAAATGTGTGTGTGTGTGTTTAGGTAAGACTCTGGGTTCAGGGGCCTTTGGTAAGGTGGTGAAATGTGAAATGTGTGTGTGTTTAGGTAAGACTCTGGGTTCAGGGGCCTTTGGTAAGGTGGTGAAATGTGAAATGTGTGTGTCTGTTTAGGTAAGACTCTGGGTTCAGGGGCCTTTGGTAAGGTGGTGAAATGTGAAATGTGTGTGTGTGTGTTTAGGTAAGACTCTGGGTTCAGGGGCCTTTGGTAAGGTGGTGAAATGTGTGTGTGTTTAGGTAAGACCCTGGGTTCAGGGGCTTTTGGTAAGGTGGTGAAATGTGTGTGTGTCTGTGTTTAGGTAAGACTCTGGGTTCAGGGGCCTTTGGTAAGGTGGTGAGAGCTACAGCCTATGGACTCTGTTCTGCTGATACCGTCATGACTGTCGCTGTCAAGATGCTCAAACGTGAGTAGCTGTGTGTGTGTGTGTCTGTGTGTGTGTGTGTGTGTGTGTTTGTGTGTGTCTGTGTGTCCCTTGCATCTTCTTCTTTATCATCATATTTAAAGCTATGATGATGTCATTAAGAGGATGTCATTGCAACGATGTAACGATGATGTCACCGCAGCGAGCGCCCACTCCACCGAGAAGGAGGCTCTGATGTCGGAGTTGAAGGTTCTCAGTTACCTAGGCAACCACGTCAACATCGTCAACCTGCTGGGAGCTTGCACTGTGGGAGGTGAGAGGTCATCGACTCTATGGCAAAGGTCAGAGGGTCCACAGTAGTCATACTAACTGGTTCTCCAAGATATCCTACAATAACTCCACACTTTCCAGTTGAGCATTAAGTAAGAGATTTCCATTAAAGGATGTTTTACCAGATCCAGATTAAGGGGTGTTTTACCAGATCCAGATTAAGGGGCGTTTTACCAGATCCAGATTAAGGGGTGTTTTACCAGATCCAGATTAAGGGGTGTTTTACCAGATCCAGATTAAGGGGTGTTTTACCAGATCCAGATTAAGGGATGTTTTACCAGATCCAGATTAAGGGATGTTTTACCAGATCCAGATTAAGGGGTGTTTTACCAGATTAAGGGGCGTTTTACCAGATCCAGATTAAGGGATGTTTTTCCAGATTAAGCCTATTCCTGGACTCGTTGGAAAGCACATTCAGTGAACAGAGTTTCTGAATTTAATCCACATAGAACCTACATTTAGGCATCTACTCACTTAATTTGCTTCGTAAACAATAATCAATTTGAGCTTTCTTTATAAACTTCAAAGTTTAGAGTTTATATGAAGGTGTTCTGGTGGAAGGAGTCGTATGACAGTTTGTGGTCCCGTCCTGCTGTGTGTACTCTTACCCAGATGACTTATTTCCTGTCAGGGCCGACGCTGGTGATCACAGAGTACTGTTGCTATGGAGATCTGCTCAACTTTCTGCGTAGGAAGAGAGAGACGTTCTTCAGCGCCCAGACTGCTGATGGGTACTACCGCAACATCAACAACCCCCGAGAACCACAGAGGTGTGTGTGTCTGGGTGTGTGTGTGTGTATGTGTGTATGTGTGTGTGTGTGTGTGTGTGTGTGTTGTACTTTACTCATTATAATATGTCTGTGTTTCATTTCTCTCTCTTTATGTGTGTGTATGTCTGTGTGTGTGTGTTGTACTTTACTCATTATAATATGTCTGTGTTTCATTTCTCTCTCTTTATGTGTGTGTGTGTGTCTGTGTGCGTGTCTGCATGCGTGTGTGTGTGTGTGTGTGTGTGTGTGTGTTTGTTTAGAGATGGGAACGGTAGCAGTTACATGCCTATGCGTTCGTCTGAGGCAGACAGAACATCCTCCCAGTCAGGTAAAACTACATTTCCCACCATGCACCATAATCCTGTATAAATCCATAGTGTAGTCCTCTCACATGATTCCCTGTACTTCTTGGTTTAATCAAAACCTCATATGGATTCATCCAGAAACATTTCATATTTAATATGAACATTTAACATTAATATATCGCTAAATATCTTTCTTTCTCCCTTCTCTCCATCTCTCTACTCCCCTCTCCCTCTCTCACCCCTCTGCCCCCTCCCTCTCTCTCTTACCCTCTCCCTCTTTCTCTCCCCCTCTCTACCCGCTTTTCCTCTCTCTCCCTCTGTCTCCCCTTTTGTACCCCCTCTCTTTTCTCTCCCATCTCTTCCTCTCGCTCTCTCTCCCTCTCTCTCCTCTCTCTCTTCTCCCCCCCCTCTCTCTCTCCTCTCTCTCTCTTCCTCTCTCTCTCTCCTCTCCTCTCTGCCCCCCCCCCCTCTCTCTCTCTAGATGATAAGGTGTGTCTGAGTATAGATGAGTTGTCTGTGGACACAGAGGATCTACTGAGCTTCTCCTACCAGGTGGCTAAGGGCATGGAGTACATCACCTCTAAGAATGTAAGGCTCTGAGGAACACACACACACACACACACACACACACACACACACACACACACACACACACACACACACACACACACACACACACACACAGTTGAAAGTGGTTTCTAGTTTGTCTGTAGAAATCTACAGTGCTGAGAGAAAGTCTGTGTCTCCTTCAGCCTTTTCTGTTTCTCTGTTTGACCTCTAAACATGTGATCAGATCTTCATCCTAACAATAGATCAACCTGATTTAAACACACAAACTATTGTAGTTTTTAACTCCTTCATGGAGCAAATTGATCCGACATTCCAGTTCTTTGTGGGAACAAGTATGTGAATCTCTAGATTAATGAGTGTATGAAAGTAGTGAAACGTTTTGGTATTTGGTCCCATATTCCTTGCTATGCTATGACTACATCAAGCGTAACTTTACAAACTCTTTGGGTTCTCTTTGGGTTCTCTTTGGGTTCTGTTTGTGTTCTGTTTTGGGTTCTGTTTGTGTTTTGTTTGGGTTCTCTTTGGGTTCTCTTTGGGTTCTCTTTGGGTTCTGTTTGTGTTCTGTTTTGGGTTCTGTTTGTGTTCTGTTTTGGGTTCTGTTTGTGTTCTGTTTTGGGTTCTGTTTGTGTTTTGTTTGGGTTCTGTTTGGGTTCTGTTTGTTTTCTGTTTTGGGTTCTGTTTTTCCCAACCAGAACAGACTGGTGAATAATGTCTTGTGACATTTTCTTTTGAGGTAAGAATAAAACCTGTTTCTGAACGTTTTCTAAATGATTCCTGATAAGACCTGGATTAATAAGAAAAACCATGAATGAATCATGAATAATGATGAGAGAGAAGCTTACAGAGGCTACAACAAAACATGTTAACATGCTAACACGCTAACATGTAAACACGCTAACACTCTAACATCTTAACATGCTAACACGCTAACATGGTAATTCTCAAACATGCTAACATGGTAATATGCTAACATGCTAATGTGACAGTATAGCTTCCGTCCCTCTCCTCGCAACCTACCTGGGCTCGAACCAGGGACCCTTTGCACACATCAACAACAGCCACCCTCGAAGCATCGTACCCATCGCTCCACAAAAGCCGCAGCCCTTGGGTCTTAGAGCGAGTGACGTCACCGATTGAAACGCTATTAGCGCGCACCACGCTAACTAGCTAGCCATTTCACATCGGTTACACTAACACGCTAGCATGATAACACGCTCTCCCTTGTCATTGGTAATGGTGAGCCCATGTTAGCATGTTAGCATGTTTTGTTGTAGCCTCTGTAAGCGTCTCACTCATCACCTTTTTAAGCTTGGAAAATCGACCCTTTCAGACAGATATTTTATTAAATCCTTAAACCCAGACTTGGACCACACACCATCTCCACTGAATAGCAGGCAGGGGAAGCAAAATAGTGATTGATTTGCGACGCTCGTAGTTAGCCACTGATTCTTTCCAAACCACTCATTGTTGAATTTGCGATTTTCTGACTTGTTGTGTCATTTTTATGTCCAATGACTGATCAGTACCGATCTGTTTTATCTACAATTTCTCTTCAAATGACAAAGATTTGAAAAGGATTTGCTTGTATATTGATTCATGATACTTGTTTAGTTGCTAGCTTAGATTTTTAAAGTAACATGATCAGCCCAATCAAAGCTACGGTAGATATAACGTGATTTGACGTCATTTTATCTGTGGCCAATGACCTTGAGCCTTCTTGGACGGGCACATCTAATGTAAATCTATGGCAGAACCCATCGGGGGCTTGAACTGCCTCGCTCTCCCTGTAGATTCTGTGGTGACATAGTGTCCCCATGAGTGACGGAACACTGAGCCAATCACATTGAACTGCCTAGCTCTCCCTGTAGATTCTGTGGTGACATAGTGTCCCCATGAGTGACGGAACACTGAGCCAATCACAGCCTTCGGGCACTTCTTTTTTTTTTTTTTTACCCTAATTTCCTGATATCCAATTACAGTCTTGTCCCATCGCTGCAACTCCCCTACGAACTCGAGAGAGAGCCTCCGAAACACAACCCCGCCAAGCCACACTGCTTCTCGAAACACCGACCGCTTAACCTGGAAGCCAGCCGCACCAATGTGTCAGAGGAAACACCATACAGCTGGCGACCGTGTCAGCGTGCACTGCACCCGGCCCGCCACAAGGAGACGCTAGAGCGCGATGGGACAAGGTCATCCCAGATGGCCAAACCCTCCCCTAACCCGAACAACGCTGGGCAAATTGTGCGCCCGCCTCATGGGTCTCCAGGTCGCGGCCGGCTGCGACACAGCCCGGGATCAAACCCGGATCTGTAGTGACACCTCTTGCACTGACCGCTGCGCCACTCGGGAGGCCCCGATTGGACGGGCACTTCTAATGTAAATCTATGGCAGCACCCATTGAACTGCCTAGCTTTCCCTGTAGATTCTGCTGTGACTGTCCCCATGAGTGACAGAACACTGAGCCAATCACAGCGCAACTAGAGAAGATTACCAACCCTTACGCTCTGTATTTTGGCTGGCTGCCCCTCCACCACAGAAAGCGCTGAGCTAGGATGCAAACGCCTGCATTTTGGAGCTGCCTTGTTCAAGAAACAGTAGCGGTGCCTGAGTCAAATCACTGGGGAAGTAAGAAACTAAAAGCCAATTAACAACCTGTGTGTTGTGATCATTACGTTGTTTGCTCTACAACCTGTTAGTTCATATGCCTTGACACAGTGATATACAGGCCTAAGGGCTGAGACAATAAGACACAGTGATATACAGGCCTAAGGGCTGAGTCAATAAGACACAGTGATATACAGGCCCAAGGGACGAGTCAATAAGACACAGTGATATACAGGCCTGAGGGCTGAGTCAATAAGACACAGTGATATACAGGCCTAAGGGGCGAGTCAATAAGACACAGTGATATACAGGCCTAAGGGCTGAGTCAATAAGACACAGTGATATACAGGCCTGAGGGCTGAGTCAATAAGACACAGTGATATACAGGCCTGAGGGCTGAGTCAATAAGACACAGTGATATACAGGCCTGAGGGCTGAGTCAATAAGACACAGTGATATACAGGCCTGAGGGCTGAGTCAATAAGACACAGTGATATACAGGCCTAAGGGCTGAGACAATAAGACACAGTGATATACAGGCCTAAGGGCTGAGTCAATAAGACACAGTGATATACAGGCCTAAGGGCTGAGTCAATAAGACACAGTGATATACAGGCCTAAGGGCTGAGACAATAAGACACAGTGATATACAGGCCTAAGGGCTGAGTCAATAAGACACAGTGATATACAGGCCTGAGGGGCGAGTCAATAAGACACAGTGATATACAGGCCTGAGGGCTGAGTCAATAAGACACAGTGATATACAGGCCTAAGGGGCGAGTCAATAAGACACAGTGATATACAGGCCTAAGGGCTGAGTCAATAAGACACAGTGATATACAGGCCTGAGGGCTGAGTCAATAAGACACAGTGATATACAGGCCTAAGGGGCGAGTCAATAAGACACAGTGATATACAGGCCTGAGGGCTGAGTCAATAAGACACAGTGATATACAGGCCTGAGGGCTGAGTCAATAAGACACAGTGATATACAGGCCTAAGGGCTGAGTCAATAAGACACAGTGATATATAGGCCTAAGGGCCGAGTCAATAAGACACAGTGATATACAGGCCTAAGGGCTGAGTCAATAAGACACAGTGATATACAGGCCTGAGGGCTGAGTCAATAAGACACAGTGATATACAGGCCTAAGGGGCGAGTCAATAAGACACAGTGATATACAGGCCTAAGGGCTGAGTCAATAAGACACAGTGATATACAGGCCTAAGGGCTGAGTCAATAAGACACAGTGATATACAGGCCTGAGGGCTGAGTCAATAAGACACAGTGATATACAGGCCTAAGGGCTGAGTCAATAAGACACAGTGATATACAGGCCCAAGGGCTGAGTCAATAAGACACAGTGATATACAGGCCTAAGGGCTGAGTCAATAAGACACAGTGATATACAGGCCTAAGGGCTGAGTCAATAAGACACAGTGATATACAGGCCTAAGGGCTGAGTCAATAAGAAATTCAACCACACCTTTCTTACATCATAAAACCACAGAGCAAACTCTGTCAGGTGAATTCCACAAAACATATGACATGTAACAGACAGTTACATGACCTAAAGCAGGGTCAAGGTAATGTTTCTGACATTTTTGGACCATTAAACAACTATTGATGTAGAACCACAGAGAGTTACCGCAAGTCACAAAGACAACAGGTGCTGCCTCCACTATTCCAGCACCATTTCAACATCATCAAATCACCTCTGCTTAGTCTAATACGGTGACAACTAAAAGATACCAAAAACTATTTAGTCCAATCAACGTAAGCTAAATATGATGTGGCTGTCCATGGTTCTGATTTCTGTGTGTGTGTGTGTGTGTGTGTGTGTGTGTGTGGTGTGTGTGTGTGTGTGTGTGTGTGTGTGTGTGTGTGTGTGTGTGTGTGTGTGTGTGTGTGTGTGTGTGTGTGTGTGGTGTGTGTGTGCATTCGTGCAACTAGAAAGATAATGTTGACTCACCCTACTTGTAGAGAAACACCAATGACATCCTTCTCTCGTTCATGTTGACAAAACGGTCTATCACTCTGTCATACAGTTGTCGTGTCTTTGACTATGCCAGATTAATTGCTATGACATGCTATTCTATAAAATAATTTCTCCGTAATTAATATTACCTGATTGAACTAATCATGTAAATATTAATTAACTAGAGAGGGACACCACGAAAGAATATTTATAGAGCTGTTATCTTCCGAATAAACTCTTAAAGATTTAGTAAGATGTTACATCCATAACAGTCACATTAATCGTAATTTTATTCAGTCTCATCTGAAAGTTGTAAATCCTTGATTATCTGCAAGAATCCTGGCTAACAAGTTGAATCAGCAATACAAAATTGGGTTTAATTATTTATTTACTAAATACCTAACCAATCACACATACACAATGAAATCATAACTTGATCACCAATTACGTCATACAGAAAAACGTCCCTAGCGGGCGGAATAGATATGACAGCTTGTTACACAAAGGGAAGGGGCTGAGTCCTAGTGAAAGAGCGGGAGACTGGAACATAGGCGAGCTGTGCTATCATAAATACAGTATCTTATGCATTCTAAATTACCGCCCATTCGAAAAGGAAAATGCAATAAATATTTACTCTGAGCTGCGCTTCAGTAGGTTGGTGGTAGATGGACCGTGTCGCCAACCCGAGTCCTCTGTCCTTTGGAGATTGTCTCTGGTGCCTTACTGGATTCGTTGGAGGAACATTGTGTGTAGTAGACAGGATACTCAAAATTCCTTCCTAACCTGCGTTTAGCTGTTGCTAACTCAACAGCTAGGAGATATCACTTCTGTAGTGAATACGAGTTTAAAGTTCATACCATTCACAATCAAAGTCCATGCTGATGTTGGCTTAGTTCTGTAGTTATTATCTGAACCATTCTGACACCGGATCGTCATCCTGGTGTGCTCGGAACAGGAAGTTATATTCTTGTCAATGGCTTTTATAGTGGAGGGAGAGGGGTGTGTCTGAAAAGTTTATAACCCATGCCTCTTCACAGGGGCGGACCACTGTGAGCAGAGGAAAACTTATGAAAGCACAGATCTCTCATTTGGAAGCTAAAATTACATTTCACCTCTTCACAAATAATGTCATATTCAAACATTTGAATTAAACAACAATTCCACGTGAATCCGATACCTCTGATGTTTAGACTTTCCACAGTAGAGTTTGTCATTCTATCATTGATGAGAATGTGTCAGAGGGCAACCGAACTGACATAATATACCTTAAGTACCACCGCATATGTTCAGTTGGTCGGATTACCAGAATATAGTTAATTTCCCCCAACTTCTGATGTTACCCCGAATCTCTATGTTAACCAAGGGGTTTTCTTATGTCACATCAGTTATAGTAGGGAGAAGGAAAAGGGGGGAAAGAGGTATTTATGACTGTTATAAACCTACCCCCACTGCCAACGTCATGACACAGTATACGGTCTATCACTCTGTTATACAGTATATGGTCTATCACTCTGTCACACAGTACACGCTTTTCTTGTTTGTTGTCCTAGGCTACATGGCTAAAATGCTTGCTCGCTAGCCTAACTTCCATTCATGGACAACAGCTAGTTAACATTAGCCTTCTACATCTAGCTACACATTGAACTTCTATCCTCTCAGGCCAGGGGCCCAACAATGTATGTATTAATGGTTGGATCAGAATCGCCGTTATAATCATTAGTCAGTATGGAGAATTAAGTAAAACCACAAGTCCACATCCCCATCTCCATCCATGGCTAATTTAGGAAAGGGACCATTTTAACTAGCTAGCCACCAGAGGACAACAACACAACGAGATGCAACAATTCAAGTTGTTTCTGTCAATGACGTATGAATGGGATCTGATAGGAGTGAAGTCAAATTCAAACTGGCTTCCCTTGACCCATTTTTTTGGTGCGCCAGGACCATTCACAGTTGAGCTCGCTCAGTTTAGCTCAATGCTGATTGATTAAAAAAAAGTATAAGAAATTAGCCAAAGGGAGGCCAAATGCTCGCTGGCTTCCGTTGCTTTCAATGCTACGGGCGGCAACAATGTCATACTCTTTTTGACCACACAGCATCAGATAGATTGCCTACACATAGAGAGACAGAGGGGCGCTGTTTCGCTCACTCGGACGCTTTCTCCTGTGAGATACATTCAGCCTCTGGAGAGATGAAGGAAAATGATGAAATACAGAGAGACGAAAAATACATTATTTTTTATGTTTTTTATTTTTTATTTTGGTACGGCTTCCGTTGGCATGAATTCTGCCAAGAAAGAGACCATGTTTGTATGCAGCTTTTATTAACTAAAGGATTTGTTTATATATTTTTTTTTTACGTTGTTTGCAAACTGATATGTGACACGGAATAAAATGAAAAACAGGCAACTTTTTATGTTTTATTTTGTATTTTGTAGCAAAACAAGTGGGGCTCTGCCCTGAATGACAGGTCTCCACTGAGTTAGAGACAGTTGTTGTTGCTGCTGTCTGTGTTTCTGTCTTCTATGTAGTTATTTCTGTATATGGTTGATTCTTTACTAAATGTGTGTGTGTGTAGTGTATCCACAGAGACCTAGCAGCCAGGAACATTCTGCTGACTCAGGGTAGAGTAGCCAAGATCTGTGACTTCGGACTGGCCCGAGACATCACCACCGACTCGAACTACGTCCTCAGAGGCAATGTAAGTGTGTGTGAGAGTATTTTTGTTATAGAAAGAGTGTGAAATACACGAAGGCTGCTCAGGTTTTACCATCAAAGAACAACAACTAAACACCAGGCATTGTAAAACAACGGAATCTCAGAGGGATAGTTCGGCCATTTTACATATTTACATATATGTATATCCAGAGTGGTCTCTGGACAATGACTGTCAAGGTAAGGAAACATTTCCAAACTATCCCTTTAAAACGAATAGCCACTTCCTGTTTCACCCTGATGATGCATTTCCTGTGTGTATTGTCTCCCCCTGATGATGCGTTTCCTGTGGGTGTTGTCTCCCCCTGATGATGCATTTCCTGTGTGTTCCAGGCCCGTCTCCCAGTGAAGTGGATGTCTCCAGAGAGTATCTTTGACGGTGTTTACACCTTGGAGAGTGATGTCTGGTCATACGGTATCCTGCTCTGGGAAATATTCTCTTTAGGTAATGTACAGTACATAACTATAGTCACCTTGGACAGTGATGTCTGGTCACATGGTAACTATAGTCACCTTGGAGAGTGATGTCTGGTCACATGGTAACTATAGTCACCTTGGATACAGTATATATACTCACACACACAAAGGCATGCAGGCACACACATGTTTGGGGAAAAAACTAACTGTGTGTGTGTGTGTGTGTGTGTGTGTGTGTGTGTGTGTGTGTGTGTGTGTGTGTGTGTGTGTGTGTGTGTGTGTGTGTGTGTGTGTGTGTGTAGGCAGCAGTCCGTACCCTGGTATGCAGGTGGGCTCAGCGTTCTACAGGATGATCCAGGAAGGACACAGAATGAACAGACCTGAGGTGGCTCCCAGAGAAATGTAAGGAGTGTGTGTGATTTAGAAAAATATACTTACTATGTCTGAGATAGAGTATGTTGTTGTCCCACCTAGCGATTTTAAGATGAAGACACTAACTGTCAGTCTCTCTGGATAAGAGAGTCTGCTAAATGACTCTCTACTGTCAGTCTCTCTGGATAAGAGAGTCTGCTAAATGACTCTCTGTCAGTCTCTCTGGATAAGAGAGTCTACTAAATGACTCCCTACTGTAAGTCTCTCTGGATAAGAGAGTCTGTTAAATGACTCTCTACTGTCAGTCTCTCTGGATAAGAGAGTCTGCTAAATGACTCTCTACTGTAAGTCTATCTGGATAAGAGAGTCTGCTAAATGACTCTCTACTGTAAGTCTCTCTGGATAAGAGAGTCTGCTAAATGACTCCCTACTGTAGTGGCTCTGGATAAGAGAGTCTGCTAAATGACTCTCTACTGTAAGTCTCTCTGGATAAGAGAGTCTGCTAAATGACTCTCTACTGTAAGTCTATCTGGATAAGAGAGTCTGCTAAATGACTCACATGTAAATGTATATTTGTGCTTGTTTTGTGACCCCTGTATCTCCTCTCTCTCTGTGTAGTTATGACATGATGTTGTCTTGCTGGAGTGAGGACCCTCTGAAGAGACCTTCCTTTAGGAAACTAGTCGAGAGGACTGAACTAATGCTGTCAGAACACACCAAGAATGTACGTGCTGGATCGGTTCAGCAGTGTTTGTTGAAATGCAGCTTGAATTATCAATATATGTCAATTAAAGTTGTATCGAATTGAAATGGAATCAATAACTTATGGAATAATTATTTTATCAACTACTGCCAGAAAAAAAGAAGAATGTAGGTTCATAAATACATGAATATTTTTTAAATATATATATTTGTTTAGCTTTATATGGATTTATCGATCTACATTTACGTATTAATATAAATGTTCAAATCCTCAATTGTATATTTTGGAATATTTCTGTAGTGGTTAATGTAACATGCCTAAGTTCTGTGTTGATGTTTGTCTGTGTGTGTTTGTGTTGTGCTGGTGTGTGTGTGTGTGTTGTTTGTTGATGTGTGTTGTGTGTTGATGTGTGTGTGTGCAGGTGTACCTGAACCTGAGCTATGGAGTCGTTCCTCCAGACCAGCAGAGGGCAGCGTCTCACAGACTGAGCTCAGTGAGCAGCACTACGGCCCCGACACAACCACTACTGCTGAATACTGCTGATGTGTTTCTGGACTACGACACTGTCTGAATAATGGACACACACACACACACACCTACCTACTCAGCACCGCCAATGTCTTTCTGGACTATACACACACACACACACACACACACCTACTCAGCACCGCCAATGTCTTTCTGGACTATACACACACACACACACACACACACCCCATCCCCTCACCCACTCTGTATCTCAGTGTATTGGACTCTATTTCCCTGTATTGATCGGTCTGTGATGTATTTCATGTAGTATGTAACCTTTATTTAACTAGGGCAAGTCAGTTAAGAACAAATTCTTATTTACAATGACGGCCTACCCCGGTTGATGCTGGGCCAATTGTGCGCCGCCATATGGGACTCCCGATCACGGCCGGTTGTGATACAGCCCGGGATTGAACCAGGGTCTGTAGTGATGCCTCTAGCACTGAGATGCAGTGCCTTAAGACCGCTGCGCCACTCGGGAGCATGTAGCATGTAGCATGTAGCTTGTCGTCCATAGACGTTAGTGCTACGGTCAGTAACCAACCTGAGACTCTATTGTGTGTTGTCTCCCCCGATGATGTATTTCCTGTGTGTCTCCATCATTTGTTTTGAAATGTTATTTAACCTTTACGTTTGACAGGGAGTCAGTGCTGAGACCAAGGTCTCTTTTCCAGATGAACCCTGTATAACACCACAATACACAATAAACACATTAACCTACACATTCATATACACATTATTACACAAAGAAATACACAAATAGACAAATCACAATCATAAAAATCATATTCTTCAGTGAAAAGGTCTAACAACTGTCTGAAATGCCCTAGAGGCACCAATTCCTCCAATTTTAAAGTGTATTATAGATTCTTCTATATGTAAACTGAAAGCCAAATTAAAGGCTGATTTACCTAAAAGTCTCTAGACACCAAAGAGAGTCTCCAAAGTTGAACGGGTTTGACAACTTGTCATTTTAAAATCTTAACGGCGATGCTCGGTAAGTCAAAAAGAAAGTCATAGATGTGATGTACGTGACTTTAAAAAGAGGTCCTACGTTTCGGTTCAGAATACAGTGACGAGTAATAAAACGGTCTCCTGTTTATAAAAACGACACCCAGGGGTTTAAGACTAGAGGGAGCTGCACTTTGATAAATACTATCACCATAATCAACTACAGGGTGAAAGGTTGACGACACAATCTGCTTCCTGCTAGACCAGAGAGAGAAAACATGTTTATGTCAAAACGAGCCCACTTTAAATCATAGTTTCTTAAACCAGCTCAGTCGTACGTTTATAAAAAATAAAAAAAACGGATAAATCATTGTAAATCCAAAAGAGTATTTGTATACAAGGCCTCGTCCATCTGAGACAATCTTGCGAGAACTTGAAAACAAGTATTTCATTTTGTCTGTACTAAGCATGCATTTAAAATCGATAAGGGCTTCCTGAACAACTGCAAACTCGTCCTGTAGCTTTGTCACAGCCATGGCAGCAGTCGGGGGAATTGTATATAATAGTATCACATAGAGGAAATGTAAACAGATTGACCAATAGCATTTATATAAATAGTGAATAGAACAGGTCCTAGTATCGACCCTTGCGGAACACCTTTATGTACAAAAAAAAAAAATCTATCACGATGGCATGAATTCTGTCACTAAGAAACCATTAACAGGCGTCAGAGCTCAGGCCTTACCGAGGACAACTTATTCAATTCAATTAAATAGCATGATCAAAGTCTACAAACAAAGCAGCACATTTCAGTGTCTAAAGCATTAACAACGATCGTTAACAACTGAAGTGGTTGCTGTAATAGTGCTATGCCCCAGGCCTAAACCCTGATTGGATGTCCAGGCCTAAACCCCGATTGGATGTCCAGGCCTAAACCCTGATTGGATGTCCAGGCCTAAACCCTGATTGGATGCCCAGGCCTAAACCCTGATTGGATATCCAGGCCTAAACCCTGATTGGATGCCCAGGCCTAAACCCTGATTGGATGCCCAGGCCTAAACCCTGATTGGATGCCCAGGCCTAAACCCTGATTGGATGCCCAGGCCTAAACCCTGGCCTAAACCCTGATTGGATGCCCATGCCTAAACCCTGATTGGATGCCCATGCCTAAACCCAGCATGTAGTAGATATACAGCATGTATATCTACTAACACAGCTGTTAGTTTAAACAACCAATACGCTGTAGTCTGACTGACACATCTATACAGTATGAACTGACACGTCCATACAGTATGTATATCTACTAACACAGCTGTTCTGACCATATACAGAATACACTATCATCATCAGAACATTTCCCAGGACATGGGCAGAAAGCTTCAATTCCTGGTAATCTAACTGCACTGTCCAATTTACAGTAGCTATTACTGTGAAATAATACCATTCTATTGTGTGAGGAGAGTTGCACAGTTATGAAATGTATCAATAAACCAATTAGGCACATTTGGGCAGACTTGATACAACATTTTGAACTGAAATGCAATGATTCATTGGATCAGTCAACAACAACAAAAATGTGCATACACTGCTGCCATCTAGTGGCCAAAATCTAATTTGCACCTAAACTGGAATAATACATTGTGGCCTTTCTCTTGCATTTCAAAGATGATGAAAAAATGTATTTAAACAAAAAAAAAAAAGTTTTTTTGTTTGTATTATCTTTTACCAGATCTAATGTGTTATATTCTCCTACATTAGTTTCACATTTCCACAAACTGCAAAGTGTTTCCTTTCAAATGGTATCAGGAATATCCTTGCTTCAGGTCCTGAGCTACAGGCAGTTAGATTTGGGTATGTCATTTTAGGAGAACATTTTTAAAAAGGGTGAGATCCTTATTAAGAAGTTAAAAGCCATTATGTAGGCCTACCATAGAGATAGATAGAGATCTCTAGATGAATAGATGGCATGCTATACTGTCACAGATACAAACATGAGATCTCTGTCCATCTCTATGAGGCCTACTGACAACTGTCTGTATCTTACCTTGGTAAAGGACCATCTATTATTTTGGAGAAGCCATAGAGTAGATGTTCTCTGGTGTCTAGGCTAGAGACAGGTTGTAAGAGTAGATGTTGTCTTTGGTAGAGAACTATACAGCCCTCTGATAGGCCCAACTATATACAGCCCTCTGATAGGCCCAACTATATACAGCCCTCTGATAGGCCCAACTATATACAGCCCTCTGATAGGCCCAACTATATACAGCCCTCTGATAGGCCCAACTATATACAGCCCTCTGATAGGCCCAACTATATACAGCCCTCTGATAGGCCCAACTATATACAGCCCTCTGATAGGCCCAACTATATACAGCCCTCTGATAGGCCCAACTATATACAGCGCTCTGATAGGCCCAACTATATACAGCCCTCTGATAGGCCCAACTATATACAGCCCTCTGATAGGCCCAACTATATACAGCCCTCTGATAGGCCCAACTATATACAGCCCTCTGATAGGCCCAACTATATACAGCCCTCTGATAGGCCCAACTATATACAGCCCTCTGATAGGCCCAACTATATACAGCCCTCTGATAGGCCCAACTATATACAGCCCTCTGATAGGCCCAACTATATACAGCCCTCTGATAGGCCCAACTATATACAGCCCTCTGATAGGCCCAACTATATTCAGCCCTCTGATAGGCCCAACTATATTCAGCCCTCTGATAGGCTTGTGGATCATTTCCAATTGGGGGAACTCAGTCGGTGTCTCAACTTACTGTTGAGAGTTCAAATGGTAGAATACATAAGGTGCAATGTGTTTGTGCATCAGCAGTTTTAGTCTTGTTGTCTCAGTCACTGACAGTCACTCAATTAGCCCATGTCTGCAACAAACAAACAAAAAATACGATTGGTAAATGAGTCTAGCCAGCTATCTAAACTTGTAGTAATTATGGTCTCATTACCGACCGGGGGCCCCCCATTAATTTTGATTGTCACTCTCACTCAGATATTATATTTAAAAAACTGCAAATATTTCTCTCCACCCTATGGCAAACTGTGTGGAATTGCAAGAGGTATATGATGTTTAATTTTATGAACGTGGGAACACAGACCAGTGAGCCACTGCAGCCCCTCATGATGAGGTCAGATTTGTAGTGAATACATAGAACCAGGATAGGCTCTGTCTGGGAAACATAGAACCAGGATAGGCTCTGTCTGGGAAACATAGAACCAGGATAGGATCTATCTGGGAAACATAGAACCAGGATAGGCTCTGTCTGGGAAACATAGAACCAGGATAGGCTCTGTCTGGGAAACATAGAACCAGGATAGGCTCTGTCTGGGAAACATAGAACCAGGATAGGATCTGTCTGGGAAACATAGAACCAGGATAGGCTCTGTCTGGGAAACATAGAACCAGGATAGGCTCTGTCTGGGAAACATAGAACCAGGATAGGCTCTGTCTGGGAAACATAGAACCAGGATAGGCTCTGTCTGGGAAACATAGAACCAGGATCTGTTTGGGAAACGTAGAACCAGGAGAGGCTCTGTCTGGGAAACATAGAACCAGGAGAGGCTCTGTCTGGGAAACATAGAACCGGGAGAGGCTCTGTCTGGGAAACATAGAACCGGGAGAGGCTCTGTCTGGGAAACATAAAACCAGGATAAGCTCTGTCTGGGAAACATAGAACCAGGAGAGGCTCTGTCTGGGAAACATAAAACCAGGATAGGCTCTGTCTGGGAAACATAGAACCAGGATCTGTTTGGGAAACGTAGAACCAGGAGAGGCTCTGTCTGGGAAACATAGAACCAGTGTCACGCCCTGGCCTTAGTATTCTTTGTTTTCTTTATTATTTTAGTTAGGTCAGGGTGTGACATGGGGAATGTTTGTGTTTTGTTGGTTTTGGGTGTTTTTTATGGTAAAGGGGTTGTTGTATAGTATATGGGTTTGTGTGGAGTACAGGTGTCTAGTGTTGTCTATGTCAGAACGTTTGTAGCCTGTTGTATGTGCACGACGTTTATTAGCTTCACGATCGTTTGTTGTTTTGTTAGTTTGTATTAAGTGTTTCGTGTTTATTTTTCGTCATCTTTTAAAATAAAAGAAGATGGCTTACTTTCCAAATGCTGCGTTTTGGTCCATCAATCCGCCACACGATCGTGACAGAATTACTCACCATTATAGGACCAAGCGGCATGGAAAGCGGCAACAGGACCTACCTACACAGGATTCATGGACATGGGAGGAGATACTGGATGGTAAGGGGCCGTGGGCACAACCTGGAGAATATCGCCTTCCTCGTGAAGAGCTGGAGGCAGCTAAAGCCGAGAGGAGGCGATATGAGGAGGCAGCACGGAGACAAGGCTGGAAGCCCGTGAGTACAACCCAAAAATTTCTTGGGGGGGGCCTTAAAGGGAGTGTGGCGAAGTCAGGTAGGAAACCTGCGCCTACTCCCTGTACTTACCGTGGAGAGCGAGAGTACGGGCAGACACCGTGTTACGCAGTAGAGCGCACGGTGTCTCCTGTACGCGTGCATAGCCCGGTTCGGTACATTTCAGCTCCACGTATCGGCCGGGCTAGACTGAGCGTTGAGCCGTATGTCATGAAGCCGGCCCAACGCATCTGGTCACCAGTGCGTCTCCTCGGGCCGGCGTACATGGCACCAGCCTTACGCATGGTGTCCCCGGTTCGCCTACATAGGCCGGTGCGGGTTATTCCACCTCCCCGCACTGGTCAGGCGACGGGGAGCATACAACCAGGTAAGGTTGGGCAGGCTCGGCGTTCAAGGGAGCCAGTACGCCTGCACGGTCCGGTATTTCCGGCGCCACCTCCCCGCCCCAACCCAGTACCACCAGTGCCTCCTCCACGCACTAGCTATATGGTGCGTGTCTCCAGCCCTTTACCACCAGTGTCTAAACCACGCACCAAGCCTCCTGTGTGTCCCCAGAGTCCTGTGCGTCCTGTTGCTGCTCCCCGCACTAGCCCTGAGATGCGTGTCCCCAGCCCGGTGCCACCAGTCCCGGCACCACGCACCAGGCCTACAGTGTGCCTCAGCTGGCAGGAGTCTGCCGTCTGCACAGCGATGACTGAACTGCCCGTCTGCCAAGCGCCATCTGAGCCATCCGTCTCCCCAGCGCCATCTGAGCCATCCGTCTCCCCAGCGCCATCTGAGCCATCCGTCTGCAATGAGCCTGCAAAGCCGCCCGTCTGCCATGAGCCTGCAAAGCCGCCCGTCTGCCATGAGCCCACTGAGCCGTCCGCCAGACAGGAGCCGCTAGAGCCGCCAGCCAGACAGGAGCCGCTAGAGCCGTCCGTCAGACAGGATCTGCCAGAGCCGCCAACCAGACAGGATCTGCCAGAGCCGCCAATCAGACAGGAGCAGCCAGATCAGTCAGCCAGCCATGAGCAGCCAGATCCGTCAGCCAGCCATGAGCAGCCAGATCCGTCAGCCAGCCATGAGCAGCCAGATCCGTCAGCTAGCCATGAGCAGCCAGATCCGTCAGCTAGCCATGAGCAGCCAGATCCGTCAGCTAGCCATGAGCAGCCAGATCCGTCAGCTAGCCATGAGCAGCCAGATCCGTCAGCTAGCCATGAGCAGCCAGATCCGTCAGCTAGCCATGAGCAGCCAGATCCGTCAGCTAGCCATGAGCAGCCAGATCCGTCAGCTAGCCATGAGCAGCCAGATCCGTCAGCTAGCCATGAGCAGCCAGATCCGTCAGCTAGCCATGAGCAGCCAGATCCGTCAGCCAGCCATGAGCAGCCAGATCCGTCAGCCAGCCATGAGCAGCCAGATCCGTCAGCCAGCCATGAGCAGCCAGATCAGTCAGCCAGCCATGAGCAGCCAGAACAGTCAGCCAGCCATGAGCAGCCAGATCCGTTAGCCAGCCATGAGCAGCCAGATCTGTCAGCCAGCCATGGGCCGTCCCTCAGTCCGGAGCTGCAGTCCCTCAGTCCGGAGCTGCAGTCCCTCAGTCCGGAGCTGCCGTTCCTCAGTCCGGAGCTGCCATTCCTCAGTCCGGAGCTGCCATTCCTCAGTCCGGAGCTGCCCCTTACCCTGGTGCTGCCCCTTACCCTGGTGCTGCCCCTTACCCTGGTGCTGCCCCTTACCCTGGTACTGCCCCTTACCCTGGTACTACCCCTGACCCTGGTACTGCCCCTTACCCTGGTACTGGCCCTTAGTCCGGAGCTGTCCCTTAGTCCGGAACTGCCCCTTAATGCAATGGGGTTAATGTGGAGAGGGGTCATTTTGAAGAAGCTAAGGAGGTGGTTAGGGACTGTGGTGACGTGGGGACCACGACCAGAGCCGGAGCCGCCACCGTGGATGGAAGCCCACCCAGACCCTCCCCTAGACTGTGTAATGGTGCGCCCGGAGTTCGCACCTTAAGGGGGGGGTTATGTCACGCCCTGGCCTTAGTATTCTTTGTTTTCTTTATTATTTTAGTTAGGTCAGGGTGTGACATGGGGAATGTTTGTGTTTTGTTGGTTTTGGGTGTTTTTTATGGTAAAGGGGTTGTTGTATAGTATATGGGTTTGTGTGGAGTACATGTGTCTAGTGTTGTCTATGTCAGAACGTTTGTAGCCTGTTGTATGTGCACGACGTTTATTAGCTTCACGATCGTTTGTTGTTTTGTTAGTTTGTATTAAGTGTTTCGTGTTTATTTTTCGTCATCCTTTAAAATAAAAGAAGATGGCTTACTTTCCAAATGCTGCGTTTTGGTCCATCAATCCGCCACACGATCGTGACAACCAGGATAGGCTCTGTCTGGGAAACATAAAACCAGGATAGGCTCTGTCTGGGAAACATAGAACCGGGATAGGCTCTGTCTGGGAAACATAAAACCAGGATAGGCTCTGTCTGGGAAACATAGAACCGGGATAGGCTCTGTCTGGGAAACATAAAACCAGGATAGGCTCTGTCTGGGAAACATAGAACCAGGATAGGCTGTCTGGGAAACATAGAACCAGGATCTGTTTGGGAAACGTAGAACCAGGAGAGGCTCTGTCTGGGAAACATAGAACCGGGAGAGGCTCTGTCTGGGAAACATAGAACCGGGAGAGGCTCTGTCTGGGAAACATAGAACCGGGAGAGGCTCTGTCTGGGAAACATAGAACCGGGAGAGGCTCTGTCTGGGAAACATAGAACCGGGAGAGGCTCTGTCTGGGAAACATAGAACCGGGAGAGGCTCTGTCTGGGAAACATAGAACCGGGAGAAGCTCTGTCTGGGAAACAGAACCGGGAGAGGCTCTGTCTGGGAAACATAGAACCGGGAGAGGCTCTGTCTGGGAAACATAGAACCGGGAGAGGCTCTGTCTGGGAAACATAGAACCGGGAGAGGCTCTGTCTGGGAAACATAGAACCGGGATAGGCTCTGTCTGGGAAACATAGAACCGGGATAGGCTCTGTCTGGGAAACATAGAACCGGGAGAGGCTCTGTCTGGGAAACATAGAACCGGGATAGGCTCTGTCTGGGAAACATAGAACCGGGAGAGGCTCTGTCTGGGAAACATAGAACCGGGAGAGGCTCTGTCTGGGAAACATAGAACCGGGAGAGGCTCTGTCTGGGAAACATAGAACCGGGAGAGGCTCTGTCTGGGAAACATAGAACCGGGAGAGGCTCTGTCTGGGAAACATAGAACCGGGAGAGGCTCTGTCTGGGAAACATAGAACCGGGATAGGCTGTCTGGGAAACATAGACCCGGGATAGGCTCTGTCTGGGAAACATAGAACCGGGATATTCTCTGTCTGGGAAACATAGAACCGGGAGAGGCTCTGTCTGGGAAACATAGAACCGGGAGAGGCTCTGTCTGGGAAACATAGAACCGGGATAGGCTCTGTCTGGGAAACATAGAACCGGGAGAGGCTCTGTCTGGGAAACATAGAACCGGGAGAGGCTCTGTCTGGGAAACATAGAACCGGGAGAGGCTCTGTCTGGGAAACATAGAACCGGGAGAGGCTCTGTCTGGGAAACATAGAACCGGGATAAGCTCTGTCTGGGAAACATAGAACCGGGAGAGGCTGTCTGGGAAACATAGAACCGGGAGAGGCTCTGTCTGGGAAACATAGAACCGGGATATGCTCTCTCTGGGAAACATAGAACCAGGAGAGGCTCTGTCTGGGAAACATAGAACCGGGATAGGCTCTGTCTGGGAAACATAGAACCGGGATAGGCTCTGTCTGGGAAACATAGAACCGGGATAGGCTCTGTCTGGGAAACATAGAACCTGGATAGGCTCTGTCTGGGAAACATAGAACCAGGAGAGGCTCTGTCTGGGAAACATAGAACCGGGATAGGCTCTGTCTGGGAAACATAGAACCGGGATAGGCTCTGTCTGGGAAACATAGAACTAGGAGAGGCTCTCTCTGGAAACCAACTCTTCATGTGTAAATACATTATTAACTTTAGCTTTATGCGCTTTTAGGGTTTGTTTTATGTTAATAGTATGTGTGTGCGTTGGTTTTTACTAACACTTTTAGGCAGAGAATTTTATGTGATGAATGATGCCATGTAAAAACGTGCTTCTTCTGTAACGGGACCTAGAATGGTTTGGAGGCTGAGGATGTTTTGATACAGTTGGTTGACTTGTAATAAAGAAAGTACTGGAACTATGGTGTGTGTGTTATGGTATGGTGTGTGTCAGTTGTATGTGTGTTATTGGTGTGTGTGTGTGTGTTGTGGTGGTGGTATGGTGTGTGTGTGTGTGTGTGTTGTGGTATGGTGTGTG
This sequence comes from Salvelinus fontinalis, assembly GCF_029448725.1. NCBI lineage: Eukaryota > Metazoa > Chordata > Actinopteri > Salmoniformes > Salmonidae > Salvelinus > Salvelinus fontinalis. The sequence continues at coordinate 233,930 of NW_026600265.1, forward strand.
TGTGCGTGTTGTGGTATGGTGTGTGTGTGCGTGTGTGTTGTGGTATGGTGTGTGTGTGCGTGTTGTGGTATGGTGTGTGTGTGTGTGTGTGTGTGTACACCTGGGTCTCCTCAGGACATACAGTCAGGTCAGGTACAGACAGTGTTCCAGTGAAGGCCGTCACTGCTCCTGTAAAGGAAGCCTTGAACAAAATGACAACAAACACACACAACCAACAATAAATACATTTGTAAATCGGGTTTTATTTTCATATTGACCGAGGGAGAAAGGGAGGAGGGTTTAGAATACAGGAAACTATGTTTCCATGTTGCTTTGGGAAAGAGGGAGAACACAGCTGGTGACAGGAAGAGGAGATGCACGCCATTTACACTGCTGGACGTCACCTGGTAAGTGTACAGTAAACTAGTTGGGGTTACCTGGTAAGTGTACAGTAAACTAGTTGGGGTTACCTGGTAAGTGTACAGTAAACTAGTTGGGATTACCTGGTAAGTGTACAGTAAACTAGTTGGGATTACCTGGTAAGTGTACATTCAAACCAGTTGGACGTCACCTGGTAAGTGTACATCAAAACTAGTTGGGACTACCTGGTAAGTGTACATTCAAACCAGTTGGACGTCACCTGGTAAGTGTACATTAAAACTAGTTGGGGTTACCTGGTAAGTGTACAGTAAACTAGTTGGGGTTACCTGGTAAGTGTACAGTAAACTAGTTGGGACTACCTGGTAAGTGTACAGTAAACTAGTTGGGGTTACCTGGTAAGTGTACAGTAAACTAGTTGGGGTTACCTGGTAAGTGTACAGTAAACTAGTTGGGGTTACCTGGTAAGTGTACATTCAAACCAGTTGGACGTCACCTGGTAAGTGTACATCAAAACTAGTTGGGACTACCTGGTAAGTGTACATTCAAACCAGTTGGACGTCACCTGGTAAGTGTACATTAAAACTAGTTGGGGTTACCTGGTAAGTGTACAGTAAACTAGTTGGGGTTACCTGGTAAGTGTACAGTAAACTAGTTGGGATTACCTGGTAAGTGTACATTAAAACTAGTTGGGGTTACCTGGTAAGTGTACAGTAAACTAGTTGGGGTTACCTGGTAAGTGTACAGTAAACTAGTTGGGATTACCTGGTAAGTGTACATTAAAACTAGTTGGGACTACCTGGTAAGTGTACAGCAGGGGTGTCAAACTCATTCCACGGAGGGCCTAGTGTCTGCAGGTTTTTGGTTTTTCCTTTCAATAAAGCCCTAGACAACCAGGTGTGGGGAGTTCCTAACTAATTAGTGATGTTAATTCATCAATCAAGTATGAGGGAGGAGCGAAAACCCGCAGACACTCGCCCCCCCGTGGAATGAGTTTGACACCTGTGGTGTACAGTAAACTAGTTGGGGTTACCTGGTAAGTGTACAGTAAACTAGTTGGGGTTACCTGGTAAGTGTACAGTAAACTAGTTGGGGTTACCTGGTAAGTGTACAGTAAACTAGTTGGGGTTACCTGGTAAGTGTACATTAAAACTAGTTGGGGTTACCTGTACATTAAAACTAGTTGGGGTTACCTGGTAAGTGTACATTCAACTAGTTGAAATTACCTGGTAAGTGTACATTAAAACTAGTTGGGGTTACCTGGTAAGTGTACATTAAAACTAGTTGGGGTTACCTGGTAAGTGTACATTAAAACTAGTTGAAATTACCTGGTAAGTGTACATTAAAACTAGTTGGGGTTACCTGGTAGGTGTACATTAAAACTAGTTGGGGTTACCTGGTAAGTGTACATTAAACCTAGTTGAAATTACCTGGTAAGTGTACATTAAACCTAGTTGAAATTACCTGGTAAGTGTACATTAAACCTAGTTGGGGTTACCTGGTAAGTGTACATTAAAACTAGTTGGGGTTACCTGGTAAGTGTACATTAAACCTAGTTGGGGTTACCTGGTAAGTGTACATTACAACTAGTTGGGGTTACCTGGTAAGTGTACATTACAACTAGTTGGGGTTACCTGGTAAGTGTCCATTACAACTAGTTGGGGTTACCTGGTAAGTGTCCATTACAACTAGTTGGGGTTACCTGATAAGTGTCCATTACAACTAGTTGGGGTTACCTGGTAAGTGTCCATTACAACTAGTTGGGGTTACCTGATAAGTGTCCATTACAACTAGTTGGGGTTACCTGGTAAGTGTCCATTACAACTAGTTGGGGTTACCTGGTAAGTGTACATTACAACTAGTTGGGGTTACCTGGTAAGTGTACATTACAACTAGTTGGGGTTACCTGGTAAGTGTACATTACAACTAGTTGGGGTTACCTGGTAAGTGTACATTACAACTAGTTGGGGTTACCTGGTAAGTGTACATTAAAACTAGTTGGGGTTACCTGGTAAGTGTACATTAAACCTAGTTGGGGTTACCTGGTAAGTGTACATTAAAACTAGTTGGGGTTACCTGGTAAGTGTACATTACAACTAGTTGGGGTTACCTGGTAAGTGTACATTAAAACTAGTTGGGGTTACCTGGTAAGTGTACATTACAACTAGTTGGGGTTACCTGGTAAGTGTACATTAAACCTAGTTGGGGTTACCAGGTAAGTGTACATTAAACCTAGTTGGGGTTACCTGGTATGTGTACATTACAACTAGTTGGGGTTACCTGGTAAGTGTACATTAAACCTAGTTGGGGTTACCTGGTAAGTGTACATTAAACCTAGTTGGGGTTACCTGGTAAGTGTACATTAAACCTAGTTGGGGTTACCTGGTAAGTGTACATTAAACCTAGTTGGGGTTACCTGGTAAGTGTACATTAAACCTAGTTGGGGTTACCTGGTAAGTGTACATTAAACCTAGTTGGGGTTACCTGGTAAGTGTACATTAAACCTAGTTGGGGTTACCTGGTAAGTGTACATTAAACCTAGTTGGGGTTACTTGGTATGTAAGGTTTCTAAGCTGGTTTTTAACCAGTAAACTAGCAGGGTTTCTGGTGAAATAACAGTTGGGCTTCAGTCTTCAATGGTATTCACATGAATAATACATAACGTCCCATTTCCTGTAGTCACCTGACCCGTTTCTGGTGTCTGTTTTCAAAACAAATCCAGCATGTCCGCGATGCAGGTAAAGAACCACCGTTCAGGTCCAACATTCAGAACATTCCAAACAGAACTGCTCAGAACAACGGAAGCATAGAATCAGAACATAGAATTTCAGAACTTGATTCTCATACTTTTTAAATTTTACCTTTATTTAACCAGGCAAGTCAGTTAAGAACAAATTCTTATTTTTCAATGACAGCCTAGGAACAGTGAGTTAACTGCCTTGTTCAGGGGCAGAACAACAGATTTTTACCTTGTCAGCTCGGGGGATTCAATCTTGCAACCTTTCGGTTACTAATCCAACGCTCTAACTACTAGGCTACCCTGCCGCCCCACTATAAATGGAACATGATTGAACCACTTCATTACACAGCCTGTTTCTCTTCTACAGCAGAATGGCTACGTCCCACCCTATTCCCTATATAGTGCACTACTTTAGACCAGCTCTGGACAAGTGCACTATATAGGGAATAGGGTGTAATTTAGGGACACAGTCAAACAGGGTACCTACGTTAAGTCTTTCCGGTACATTCTCTGGGCTGGGTGTATATCAGTGATGTGGAAACACTACAACAACAGTTTAACAGGTGCATTTTTTCAGCAATAAAAAAACTCAACAACTAAAAGGACCTGAATTTGCTGAGGGTTGTGGTGTCAAAGTGTGTGTGTGTGTGTGTGTGTGTGTGTGTGTGTGTGTGTGTGTGAGACACACACTTTGTCATAGCTTCATAGGTAATGGATTCCCCATGAAGCCACCCGTCAGTCTAAGCATTAATACCTTGGTGTGTAATCCACAGGACCACAGTGGAGGTGGTTGTGACACAACGCTCAGTCTCACACTAACATGTATTCACGTAGGGCTGCATCTCTCTCTCTCTCTCATCATCACCGGCACAAACACACAGGAAGATTCTAGAATATTCACTGGTCGTCATCGTTACTGCAACGCATGAACTGATTGGCTGTTCCCGTGTGATACAGGAAGTAGAACAAAACGAAGAGGAGAAATGACCAAATGCATGTGCACACTTTCTCCCTCTCCACTCTGCTCTCCAAGACAAAAACTACATCACAGACAATCTGGGAAGTCCTTTTTCCAAACAACACATTCCTCCTGTCCAAGGCTTTTACTGTTAGATATGGCTTCACTGTTACATTACTACCGACCGAACGACTGACCAGACCTGGGTCAAATATCAACTGACTGACTACTGACCAGACCTGGGTCAAATATCAACTGACTGACAACTGACCAGACCTGGGCCAAATATTAACTGACTACTGACCAGACCTGGGCCAAATATCAACTGACTACTGACCAGACCTGGGTCAAATATCAACTGACCAGACCTGGGTCAAATATCAACTGACTACTGATCAGACCTGGGTCAAATATCAACAGACTACTGACCAGACCTGGGTCAAATATCAACAGACTACTGACCAGACCTGGGTCAAATATCAACAGACTACTGACCAGACCTGGGTCAAATATCAACAGACTACTGACCAGACCTGGGTCAAATATCAACAGACTACTGACCAGACCTGGGTCAAATATCAACAGACTACTGACCAGACCTGGGTCAAATATCAACAGACTACTGACCAGACCTGGGTCAAATATCAACTGACAGACTACTGACCAGACCTGGGTCAAATATCAACTGACAGACTACTGACCAGACCTGGGTCAAATATCAACAGACTACTGACCAGACCTGGGTCAAATATCAACAGACTACTGACCAGACCTGGGCCAAATAGCAAGGGTCTTGTCAGTCAGTTGATAACTCTTTACATTTCCGTGACGTAAAATGTGATTTGTTTTTCATGAGTTGATTTGTTGATTCGTCCCTAATAACCAGAAAAGCAACGCCCCAGAAGAATGGTTTGTTATTATCGGTAATTTCCCATCTCCTCCTGACAGACATGTGACGTGTTCTGTCTGGCCTGGAGAGACTGGGCATGTGCAGATGTCAGGTTATGATTGGGCCCCATGTGAGGCCTGTGTATACTGGAACAGATAGATGCATGTCTGTTGAGTCATTGGCCCATTCTCCAATGGCACCCTAGTCCTAATGTAGTGCACTACTTTAGACCAGAGCCCTATGGCACCCTATTCCCTATATAGTGCACTTTTTTAGACCAGAGCCCTATAGCACCCTATTCCCTATATAGTGCACTACTTTAGACCAGAGCCCTATGGCACCCTATTCCCTATATAGTGCACTTTTTTAGACCAGAGACAATAGGAGAGTAGGGTCCCATTTGGGACACAGAGGTTTTATTCCTGAGGGGAGACCATTCAGCAAATTGTGGATCCTTGAATAAGGAAGTTAGTATAAGACACAGGGGGAAACCCACACAATGTAAACACACACATAATGTAAACACACACACACAATGTCTAGAGGTAAACGCATGGACAAGAACACACACATACTCGCATACTCTCACACACACACACATTCAGATTCAAAACAGCTAGGTCTGTAATTTACTGTGTTAGATCTCATTAAGGGCTATAATATCATGGGGGAGATGTAGGTCTGTAGGTCTGTAATTTACTGTGTTAGACCTCATTAAGTGTTATAATATCATGGGGGAGATATACTGTCTCTAATTTACTGTGTTAGACCTCATTAAGTGCTATAATATCATGGGGGAGAAATAATGTCTCTAATTTACTGTGTTAGACCTCATTAAGTGCTATAATATCATGGGGGAGAAATACTGTCTCTAATTTACTGTGTTAGACCTCATTAAGTGCTATAATATCATGGGGGAGAAATACTGTCTCTAATTTACTGTGTTAGACCTCATTAAGTGCTATAATATCATGGGGTAGATATACTGTCTGTAGGTCTGTAAATTACTGTGTTAGACCTCATTAAGTGCTATAATATATACTGTCTGTATGTCTGTAATTTACTGTGTTAGACCTCATTAAGTGCTATAATATCATGGGGGAGATTTACTGTCTGTAGGTCTGTAATTTACTGTGTTAGACCTCATTAAGTGCTATAATATCATGGGGGAGATTTACTGTCTGTAGGTCTGTAAATTACTGTGTTAGACCTCATTAAGTGCTATAATATCATGGGGGAGATGTAGGTCTCTAATTTACCGTGTTAGACCTCATTAAGTGTTATAATATATACTGTCTGTATGTCTGTAATTTACTTTGTCAGACCTCATTAAGTGTTATAATATCATGGAGGGCTATAATATATACTGTCTGTAGGTCTGTAATTTACTGTGTTAGACCTCATTAAGTGCTATAATATCATGGGGGAGATGTAGGTCTCTAATTTACTGTGTTAGACCTCATTAAGTGCTATAATATATACTGTCTGTATGTCTGTAATTTACTGTGTTAGACCTCATTAAGTGCTATAATATCATGGGGGAGATTTACTGTCTGTAGGTCTGTAAATTACTGTGTTAGACCTCATTAAGTGCTATAATATCATGGGGGAGATGTAGGTCTCTAATTTACCGTGTTAGACCTCATTAAGTGTTATAATATATACTGTCTGTATGTCTGTAATTTACTTTGTCAGACCTCATTAAGTGTTATAATATCATGGAGGGCTATAATATATACTGTCTGTAGGTCTGTAATTTACTGTGTTAGACCTCATTAAGTGCTATAATATCATGGGGGAGATGTAGGTCTCTAATTTACTGTGTTAGACCTCATTAAGTGCTATAATATATACTGTCTGTATGTCTGTAATTTACTGTGTTAGACCTCATTAAGTGCTATAATATCATGGGGGAGATTTACTGTCTGTAGGTCTGTAATTTACTGTGTTAGACCTCATTAAGTGCTATAATATCATGGGGGAGATGTAGGTCTCTAATTTACTGTGTTAGACCTCATTAAGTGTTATAATATCACGGGCAGGTTAAATATATACTGTCTGTTATGTATAATACGACTCTGTTTCTGTCTTCATTAAAAAATAATCCATTCTATATACATGCAGTACTCTTGATAGAAGGGTCATATACTTCTGGAAATATATATACACCTCTTTGTTAAAATATATATATATAATCAACTGACCCTGTGTGGTGTGACTATTGGCACTTGGAATAACTAAACCCGTTACAGATGGTCCCAGATCTGTGTGTTGTGTTGTCAAGTTGGTAAGAGAGCACCATTCATATAGAAAACTCAGCAGATGTTTGTTTTTGTTTTTTTGTACAAAGCAGCTCCAAGTCAGTCATCCGTACATATGGATGGCCCTAGCTGGAGTCAAACCCCCAACCTCAGGGGTTGCAAGTGCCTTGCTCTACCAACTGAGCCAACACAAGACCAAAGTGATCTGGGACCAGGCTAAGTAATATCGCCCACCCCTGGTCTGGTTTAAACTGTATTTACCCGTCTGTCTGTTTGGTCGTCATGATTTGATTGGATCAGACGGGCTTGTTGTTCTGATAAAACGTTTAAAAATGTTGAGTCTAAAAACGACATTTTCCAGCATTCCACTAGAACCCAAGCCCGTCCATTAAACCAACGGTGACACAACATCTTTTAAAAAACGTTTCTCTCTCCGGGGGGCCACGTTCCAACACAAATAAAACACACCCTTAACTGAATTACTTTGCTAACCGCAGGAAGGGAGGAAAGCATTTTCTAAAGTGTTGGAACAGGGCCGAAGACCTTTAGGTGGAAGAGAGAGGCGCTCTTCATACTAGCTGAACGTCTGTCACCTCATATCTGACCAGGAACTGACCAGGAACGGACCAGGAAAACACTGAATAAAGTCTAAAGTCATTTTGTCAAAAGTTACTAATAAAAACGTACAGTTATTTAACCCATGCAATCATATAAAATACTAATTTCCGTTATTTTCCCTTGTAGCTATAATGGGTATTTACATGTTTTCTTGGTTATGTTACACACGTCTGTACTGTACAGACCCATAGAGTCAGTCCATCACCACAAAGTTCCTTTTGGAGTCTCTCGTTACCGTGGCAATGCAGAGTTCTACTGGGTTTCCACGGACACCGAGTTTTTCTCTCCTCCAACGCACAAACAACAACGCTCCTCCTGGTTGCTATGGGATCCAGGGTTCCGATGGTTCCGGTCCGTACTATTGTCACCATGGTGATGAGGAGTTCCTTAGGAAGGTGTAATCCGGGTGGGGCCAAACCTCCTCCTGAAGATCTACTGACTGCAGGCTTTTGTTCCGGCCCTGCGCTAACCAACACACCTGATTCAGTCCAGAAGAACATCAAGGTCCTGATGAGCAACTGAATAGGTGTGTTAGAGCAGAGCCGGAGCCAAACCCTGCACAGTTAGTAGCTTTCTAGGAGGAAGGGCTGGCCACCCTCACCGTTACCCATAATTCAGTTTGTTATGGCGGAAGATAAGAGGGGGGCAACACAGCAGCTATATTGGTAGGGGCGGTAGGTGGGGGGGTTGGGTGACTCCAACACTGTAGTTCCATTAGAAAAACACACAACACAATCCAGGACACCCCTCCACACCTCTGATTGGTTCGGCCTTCAGGTCATAGAGTCTGATTGGACGCCTGGGTCGCCCAGGCCTACTGTGCTTGGCTGCTGGAGCTGTCAGTCCGGTGCGAAGGCGGGCCTTTGGGTTGTTTCTGTGGCTGTGGTTTCAGCTGCAGCTGATGCCTCTGGTTGTGAAACTGTTGTTGTTGTTGTGTTACCTGGGCGAAGGCCTGTTGCTGTTGTTGCATGGGGAATGCTGCCTGGAGGATCAGCTGCTGGTTGCCGTGGAGAAGACGGGTGCCCTGGTTACGGGAAGTAAGAGAATGGATTAGACTGGTATTCTAATTCTATGGTTAGAACTATAGAAGTGACTCTATAACATTATGATTAGAACACTGTGAAATCCTTGAAACTCTAATACGCTCCAGGTAGACATTGCCCTTAGTCACAGATCTAGGATCAGGGTAAGACAGATAGCATCCATTCTGCCTCTGTCCCTATTGAACTCTGCCCCCACACTGCTCTCTGCTGGTTACATGTAGGAACTACTGCTGCTACTGTGCAGTCGGGATGTCTGAAATGACACCAGATTCTCTACATAGGGAGACTACTGTTGACCAGGCCCATAGGGAAGAGGGTGCCATTTTGGACTCAGTCCTAATCCATCGCTATACACAATCCATCCCTCTGTGCACTGCCTGTCTATGGCTGTTGAAACTAGAGGTTACCTGTTAGAACTAGAGGTTACCTGTTGAAACTAGAGGTTACCTGTTAGAACTGATGCTGTTGAAACTAGAGGTTACCTGTTGAAACTAGAGGTTACCTGTTGAAACTAGAGGTTACCTGTTAGAACTGCTGCTGTTGAAACTAGAGGTTACCTATTGAAACTAGAGGTTACCTGTTGAAACTAGAGGTTACCTGTTGAAACTAGAGGTTACCTGTTGAAACTAGAGGTTACCTGTTGAAACTAGAGGTTACCCGTTGAAACTAGAGGTTACCTGTTAGAACTAGAGGTTACCTGTTAGAACTAGAGGTTACCTGTTAGAACTAGAGGTTACCTGTTAGAACTAGAGGTTACCTGTTAGAACTAGAGGTTACCTGTTGAAACTAGAGGTTACCTGTTGAAACTAGAGGTTATCTGTTGAAACTAGAGGTTACCTGTTAGAACTAGAGGTTACCTGTAAGAACTGCTGCTGTTGAAACTAGAGGTTACCTGTTGAAACTAGAGGTTACCTGTTAGAACTACTGCTGTTGAAACTAGAGGTTACCTGTTAGAACTGATGCTGTTGAAACTAGAGGTTACCTGTTAGAACTAGAGGTTACCTGTTGAAACTAGAGGTTATCTGTTGAAACTAGAGGTTACCTGTTAGAACGAGAGGTTACCTGTTGAAACTAGAGGTTATCTGTTGAAACTAGAAGTTACCTGTTAGAACTGCTGCTGTTGAAACTAGAGGTTATCTGTTGAAACTAGAAGTTACCTGTTAGAACTGCTGCTGTTGAAACTAGAGGTTACCTGTTGAAACTAGAGGTTACCTGTTGAAACTAGAGGTTACCTGTTAGAACTGATGCTGTTGAAACTAGAGGTTACCTGTTGAAACTAGAGGTTACCTGTTGAAACTAGAGGTTACCTGTTAGAACTGCTGCTGTTGAAACTAGAGGTTACCTGTTAGAACGAGAGGTTACCTGTTGAAACTAGAGGTTACCTGTTGAAACTAGAGGTTACCTGTTGAAACTAGAGGTTACCTGTTAGAACTGATGCTGTTGAAACTAGAGGTTACCTGTTGAAACTAGAGGTTACCTGTTGAAACTAGAGGTTACCTGTTAGAACTGCTGCTGTTGAAACTAGAGGTTACCTGTTGAAACTAGAGGTTACCTGTTGAAACTAGAGGTTACCTGTTAGAACTAGAGGTTACCTGTTGAAACTAGAGGTTACCTGTTGAAACTAGAGGTTACCTGTTGAAACTAGAGGTTACCTGTTGAAACTAGAGGTTACCTGTTGAAACTAGAGGTTACCTGTTAGAACTAGAGGTTACCTGTTGAAACTAGAGGTTACCTGTTAGAACTGCTGCTGTTGAAACTAGAGGTTACCTGTTAGAACTGATGCTGTTGAAACTAGAGGTTACCTGTTGAAACTAGAGGTTACCTGTTAGAACTAGAGGTTACCTGTTGAAACTAGAGGTTACCTGTAAGAACTGCTGCTGTTGAAACTAGAGGTTACCTGTTGAAACTAGAGGTTACCTGTTAGAACTACTGCTGTTGAAACTAGAGGTTACCTGTTATAACTGATGCTGTTGAAACTAGAGGTTACCTGTTAGAACTAGAGGTTACCTGTTGAAACTAGAGGTTATCTGTTGAAACTAGAGGTTACCTGTTAGAACGAGAGGTTACCTGTTGAAACTAGAGGTTATCTGTTGAAACTAGAGGTTACCTGTTAGAACTGCTGCTGTTGAAACTAGAGGTTACCCGTTGAAACTAGAGGTTACCTGTTGAAACTAGAGGTTACCTGTTAGAACTGATGCTGTTGAAACTAGAGGTTACCTGTTGAAACTAGAGGTTACCTGTTGAAACTAGAGGTTACCTGTTAGAACTGCTGCTGTTGAAACTAGAGGTTACCTGTTGAAACTAGAGGTTACCTGTTGAAACTAGAGGTTACCTGTTAGAACTGATGCTGTTGAAACTAGAGGTTACCTGTTGAAACTAGAGGTTACCTGTTGAAACTAGAGGTTACCTGTTGAAACTAGAGGTTACCTGTTGAAACTAGAGGTTACCTGTTGAAACTAGAGGTTACCTGTTGAAACTAGAGGTTACCTGTTGAAACTAGAGGTTACCTGTTGAAACTAGAGGTTACCTGTTGAAACTAGAGGTTACCTGTTAGAACTGCTGCTGTTGAAACTAGAGGTTACCTGTTAGAACTGCTGCTGTTGAAACTAGAGGTTACCTGTTAGAACTGATGCTGTTGAAACTAGAGGTTACCTGTTGAAACTAGAGGTTACCTGTTGAAACTAGAGGTTACCTGTTGAAACTAGAGGTTACCTGTTGAAACTAGAGGTTACCTGTTAGAACTGATGCTGTTGAAACTAGAGGTTACCTGTTAGAACTGCTGCTGTTGAAACTAGAGGTTACCTGTTGAAACTAGAGGTTACCTGTTGAAACTAGAGGTTACCTGTTGAAACTAGAGGTTACCTGTTAGAACTGCTGCTGTTGAAACTAGAGGTTACCTGTTGAAACTAGAGGTTACCTGTTAGAACTGATGCTGTTGAAACTAGAGGTTACCTGTTGAAACTAGAGGTTACCTGTTGAAACTAGAGGTTACCTGTTGAAACTAGAGGTTACCTGTTGAAACTAGAGGTTACCTGTTGAAACTAGAGGTTACCTGTTGAAACTAGAGGTTACCTGTTGAAACTAGAGGTTACCTGTTGAAACTAGAGGTTACCTGTTGAAACTAGAGGTTACCTGTTAGAACTGCTGCTGTTGAAACTAGAGGTTACCTGTTAGAACTGATGCTGTTGAAACTAGAGGTTACCTGTTGAAACTAGAGGTTACCTGTTAGAACTGATGCTGTTGAAACTAGAGGTTACCTGTTGAAACTAGAGGTTACCTGTTGAAACTAGAGGTTACCTGTTAGAACTGATGCTGTTGAAACTAGAGGTTACCTGTTGAAACTAGAGGTTACCTGTTAGAACTGATGCTGTTGAAACTAGAGGTTACCTGTTGAAACTAGAGGTTACCTGTTGAAACTAGAGGTTACCTGTTGAAACTAGAGGTTACCTGTTGAAACTAGAGGTTACCTGTTAGAACTAGAGGTTACCTGTTGAAACTAGAGGTTACCTGTTGAAACTAGAGGTTACCTGTTGAAACTAGAGGTTACCTGTTGAAACTAGAGGTTACCTGTTGAAACTAGAGGTTACCTGTTGAAACTAGAGGTTACCTGTACGAACTGCTGCGCCCCCTGTTGGTTACTCTGTGCCACTACAGCCGTCTGTGTCTGGCTGTCAGGCTGGTTCTGTTGGGGCTGGGCTGCCTGGAGGGTCAGAGTCTGACCACCCTGATAGAAGAGAGGTAGGGTTAGGGTGACAGTGTGTGTATACATGTATATGTGTGTGTGTGTGTGTGTGTGTTACCTGCTGCCCTCCGAAGGGGTTATAAGCGATGACCGGTTGTCCCATGAACATAGAGGTCGGCACCATAACCGTTCCACATGCCATGGGAGCTGTCACTAACTTAGTCACCAACTGCTGGCCCGCCGGAAACCTGGAGAGAGAGAGACCTGTTCAATATGTAATCAGTACTGCTGGCCCACCAGACACCTGGAGAGAGAGAGACCTGTTCAATATGTAAATCAGTGTGTGTATGTGTGTGTGTGTGTGTGTGCGTGCCTCAGTATGGGTGCGTGTGTGTGTGTGTCTGCCTCAGTGTGTGTGTGTGTGTGTGTGTGTGTGTGTGTGTCTGCCTCAGTATGGGTGCGTGTGTGTGTGTGTCTGCCTCAGTGTGTGTGTGTGTGTGTGTGTGTGTGTGTGTGTGTGTTTACATACTGTATCTGAGTGTTGTCTTGTGTGAAGGTGGCTACAGCCTGTTGTGTGTTGTTCTGTGGTAGACTGGTACTGATCTGTAGTAGGTTGGGCTGGCCAGGCTGGGACATGATCATGTTATAGACAGGCTGTTGTTGCTGCTGCTGCTGCTGACGCTGCTGCTGGACCTAGAGGGAGACACAGGGCGGACAGAGATGATGTCAGACACAGCAGGTTCGCACAAAGATGATGTCATTGATAAGACAGGTCTTACACTGTGGCTGCTACATCTATTACCATGGTGATTATATTACAGAACTTAACAAAACATAGCATAACAACTAAATAACATAACTAAATAACACAACTAAATAACATAACTAAATAACATAACTAAATAAAATACTACTGAATAACATAACATACACTGCTCAAAAAAATAAAGGGAACACTTAAACAACACAATGTAACTCCAAGTCAATCACACTTCTGTGAAATCGGACTGTCCACTTAGGAAGCAACACTGATTGACAATAAATTTCACATGCTGTTGTGCAAATGGAATAGACAAAAGGTGGAAATTATAGGCAATTAGCAAGACACCCCCAATAAAGGAGTGGTTCTGCAGGTGGTGACCACAGACCACTTCTCAGTTACTATGCTTCCTGGCTGATGTTTTGGTCACTTTTGAATGCTGGCGGTGCTTTCACTCTAGTGGTAGCATGAGACGGAGTCTACAACCCACACAAGTGGCTCAGGTAGTGCAGCTCATCCAGGATGGCACATCAATGCGAGCTGTGGCAAGAAGGTTTGCTGTGTCTGTCAGCGTAGTGTCCAGAGCATGGAGGCGCTACCAGGAGACAGGCCAGTACATCAGGAGACGTGGAGGAGGCCGTAGGAGGGCAACAACCCAGCAGCAGGACCGCTACCTCCGCCTTTGTGCAAGGAGGAGCACTGCCAGAGCCCTGCAAAATGACCTCCAGCAGGCCACAAATGTGCATGTCTGCTCAAACGGTCAGAAATGAGGGTGGTATGAGGGTGGTATGAGGGCCCGACGTCCACAGGTGGGGGTTGTGCTTACAGCCCAACACCGTGCAGGACGTTTGGCATTTGCCAGAGAACACCAAGATTGGCAAATTCGCCACTGGCGCCCTGTGCTCTTCACAGATGAAAGCAGGTTCACACTGAGCACATGAGCACATGTGACAGACGTGACAGGCTGGAGACGCCATGGAGAACGTTCTGCTGCCTGCAACATCCTCCAGCATGACCGGTTTGGCGGTGGGTCAGTCATGGTGTGGGGTGGCATTTCTTTGTGGGGCCGCACAGCCCTCCATGTGCTCGCCAGAGGTAGCCTGACTGCCATTAGGTACCGAGGTGAGATCCTCAGACCCCTTGTGAGACCATATGCTGACACATGCACATTTGTGGCCTGCTGGAGGTCATTTTGCAGGGCTCTGGGAGTGCTCCTCCTTGCACAAAGGCGGAGGTAGCGGTCCTGCTGCTGGGTTGTTGCCCTCCTACGGCCTCCTCCACGTCTCCTGATGTACTGGCCTGTCTCCTGGTAGCGCCTCCATGCTCTGGACACTACGCTGACAGACACAGCAAACCTTCTTGCCACAGCTCGCATTGATGTGCCATCCTGGATGAGCTGCACTACCTGAGCCACTTGTGTGGGTTGTAGACTCCGTCTCATGCTACCACTAGAGTGAGAGCACCGCCAGCATTCAAAAGTGACCAAAACATCAGCCAGGAAGCATAGGAACTGAGAAGTGGTCTGTGGTCACCACCTGCAGAACCACTCCTTTATTGGGGGTGTCTTGCTAATTGCCTATAATTTCCACCTTCTGTCTATTACACTTGCACAACAGCATGTGAAATTTATTGTCAATCAGTGTTGCTTCCTAAGTGGACAGTTTGATTTCACAGAAGTGTGATTGACTTGGAGTTACATTGTGTTGTTTAAGTGTTCCCTTTATTTTTTTGAGCAGTGTATAATACACAGAAGATACCATAACATTAAAAACCCACCCAACATAATGTTTCATAAAGATAATATGAACATAACAACATACCAGTGATTGGCTGAATACCTGAGGCAGTGATTGGCTGAATACCTGAGCCAGTGATTGGCTGAATACCTGAGCCAGTGATTGGCTGAATACCTGAGCGAGAGAGTTGTTTTGCTGCAGTTGGAGGTTCTGTTGAGGGGGAGGCGTCTGCTGCTGCCCAATGGTGAGCTGACTTCCTGTATGGGCGGGGTTTAGGACAGTCTGCTGCACCTGATTGGTCAGAACTGCTCCCTGTGGCACCACCCCCACCTGAGGCAGCTGGACATTCAACGCTCCAGCCGGCTGCTGCACAAACATCTATCACCACGGAAACAACAGTTGTCAATCGTACGGGTCTCAGTGTGCGTGTTTATTTCTGTGTGTGTGTCTGTGCAGATCTGTCTGTCTGTGGATATATCCTACCTGTATGGCTGGAAGCTGTGCTCTGTGTAGCTGGTCCTGTATGGGGTCTATATATCTCCTACCTGTATGGGGTCTATATATCTCCTACCTGTGTGGGGTCTGTATATCTCCTACCTGTATGGGGTCTATATATCTCCTACCTGTATGGGGTCTGTATATCTCCTACCTGTATGGGGTCTATATATCTCCTACCTGTATGGGGTCTATATAACTCCTACCTGTATGGGGTCTGTATATATCTCCTACCTGTATGGACTCTACATATCTCCTACCTGTATGGACTCTACATATCTCCTACCTGTATGGGGTCTATATATCTTCTACCTGTATGGGGTCTGTATATCTCCTACCTGTATGGGGTCTGTATATCTCCTACCTGTATGGGGTCTATATATCTCCTACCTGTATGGGGTCTGTATATCTCCTACCTGTATGGGGTCTATATCTCCTACCTGTATGGGGTCTGTATATCTCCTACCTGTATGGGGTCTGTATATCTCCTACCTGTATGGGGTCTATATAATTCTCCTACCTGTATGGGGTCTGTATATCTCCTACCTGTATGGGGTCTATATAACTCCTACCTGTATGGGGTCTGTATATCTCCTACCTGTATGGGGTCTGTATATCTTCTACCTGTATGGGGTCTGTATATCTCCTACCTGTATGGGGTCTGTATATCTCCTACCTGTATGGGGTCTGTATATCTCCTACCTGTATGGGGTCTATATATCTCCTACCTGTATGGGGTCTATATATCTCCTACCTGTATGGGGTCTATATAATTCTCCTACCTGTATGGGGTCTGTATATCTCCTACCTGTATGGGGTCTATATATCTCCTACCTGTATGGGGTCTATATGTCTCCTACCTGTATGGGGTCTGTATATCTCCTACCTGTATGGGGTCTGTATATCTCCTACCTGTATGGGGTCTATATATCTCCTACCTGTATGGGGTCTATATATCTCCTACCTGTATGGGGTCTATATAACTCCTACCTGTATGGGGTCTGTATATCTCCTACCTGTATGGGGTCTATATATCTCCTACCTGTATGGGGTCTATATATCTCCTACCTGTATGGGGTCTATATATCTCCTACCTGTATGGGGTCTATATATCTCCTACCTGTATGGGGTCTATATAACTCCTACCTGTATGGGGTCTATATAACTCCTACCTGTATGGGGTCTATATAACTCCTACCTGTATGGGGTCTATATAACTCCTACCTGTATGGGGTCTGTATATCTCCTACCTGTATGGGGTCTATATATCTTCTACCTGTATGGGGTCTATATATCTCCTACCTGTATGGGGTCTATATATCTCCTACCTGTATGGGGTCTATATAACTCCTACCTGTATGGGGTCTATATATCGCCTACCTGTATGGGGTCTGTATATCTCCTACCTGTATGGGGTCTATATATCTCCTACCTGTATGGGGTCTGTATATCTCCTACCTGTATGGGGTCTATATATCTCCTACCTGTATGGGGTCTGTATATCTCCTACCTGTATGGGGTCTGTATATCTCCTACCTGTATGGGGTCTGTATATCTCCTACCTGTGTGGGGTCTGTATATCTCCTACCTGTATGGGGTCTGTATATCTCCTACCTGTATGGGGTCTGTATATCTCCTACCTGTATGGGGTCTATATATCTCCTACCTGTATGGCTGGGGGCTGTACTCTGTGTAGTTGGTCCTGTATGGCTCTGAGTTCATCCTGCTGTCTCTGGATGTTGGCCTGAATCAGCCTGGTCCTCTGCTCTAGCTGGTCCTTCAGGTGCTGCATAACATTCACCTGGGCTGAGAACTCTAGCACCGGCTTGGGGTTGGAGGGGGGAGTAACGGGGGAAGAGAGAGAGGGAAACAGAGGGACAAAGATTGTTCCCACCATGTTATATGACCAGCAAGCAGCGTCAGGCTACAATAGGTTCTGCTGTCTAACATACTAGTACTGAATGGCTGTAGGGAGGTTCTGCTGTCTGACATACTAGTACTGAATGGCTGTAGGGAGGTTCTGCTGTCTGACATACTAGTACTGAATGGCTGTAGGGAGGTTCTGCTGTCTGACATACTAGTACTGAATGGCTGGAGGGAGGTTCTGCTGTCTGACATACTAGTACTGAATGGCTGTAGGGAGGTTCTGCTGTCTGACATACTAGTACTGAATGGCTGTAGGGAGGTTCTGCTGTCTGACATACTAGTACTGAATGGCTATATGGAGGTTCTGCTGTCTAACATACTAGTACTGAATGGCTGTAGGGAGGTTCTGCTGTCTGACATACTAGTACTGAATGGCTGTAGGGAGGTTCTGCTGTCTGACATACTAGTACTGAATGGCTGTAGGGAGGTTCTGCTGTCTGACATACTAGTACTGAATGGCTGGAGGGAGGTTCTGCTGTCTGACATACTAGTACTGAATGGCTGTAGGGAGGTTCTGCTGTCTGACATACTAGTACTGAATGGCTATATGGAGGTTCTGCTGTCTGACATACTAGTACTGAATGGCTGTAGGGAGGTTCTGCTGTCTGACATACTAGTACTGAATGGCTGTAGGGAGGTTCTGCTGTCTGACATACTAGTACTGAATGGCTGTAGGGAGGTTCTGCTGTCTGACATACTAGTACTGAATGGCTGTAGGGAGGTTCTGCTGTCTGACATACTAGTACTGAATGGCTGGAGGGAGGTTCTGCTGTCTGACATACTAGTACTGAATGGCTGTAGGGAGGTTCTGCTGTCTGACATACTAGTACTGAATGGCTATATGGAGGTTCTGCTGTCTGACATACTAGTACTGAATGGCTGTAGGGAGGTTCTGCTGTCTGACATACTAGTACTGAATGGCTGGAGGGAGGTTCTGCTGTCTGACATACTAGTACTGAATGGCTGTAGGGAGGTTCTGCTGTCTGACATACTAGTACTGAATGGCTATATGGAGGTTCTGCTGTCTGACATACTAGTACTGAATGGCTGTAGGGAGGTTCTGCTGTCTGACATACTAGTACTGAATGGCTGGAGGGGGGTTCTGATGTCTGACATACTAGTACTGAATGGCTGGAGGGAGGTTCTGCTGTCTGACATACTAGTACTGAATGGCTATATGGAAGTTCTGCTGTCTGACATACTACTACTGAATGGCTGGAGGGAGGTTCTTCTGTCTGACATACTAGTACTGAATGGCTGTAGGGAGGTTCTGCTGTCTGACATACTAGTACTGAATGGCTATATGGAGGTTCTGCTGTCTGACAAACTAGTACTGAATGGCTGTAGGGAGGTTCTGCTGTCTAACATACTAGTACTGAATGGCTGGAGGGAGGTTCTGCTGTCTGACATACTAGTACTGAATGGCTGGAGGGAGGTTCTGCTGTCTGACATACTAGTACTGAATGGCTGTAGGGAGGTTCTGATGTCTGACATACTAGTACTGAATGGCTGTAGGGAGGTTCTGCTGTCTGACATACTAGTACTGAATGGCTGGAGGGGGGTTCTGATGTCTGACATACTAGTACTGAATGGCTGGAGGGAGGTTCTGCTGTCTGACATACTAGTACTGAATGGCTGTAGGGAGGTTCTGATGTCTGACATACTAGTACTGAATGGCTGTAGGGAGGTTCTGCTGTCTAACATACTAGTACTGAATGGCTGGAGGGAGGTTCTGCTGTCTGACATACTAGTACTGAATGGCTCGAGGGAGGTTCTGCTGTCTGACATACTAGTACTGAATGGCTGTAGGGAGGTTCTGCTGTCTGACATACTAGTACTGAATGGCTGGAGGGAGGTTCTGATGTCTGACATACTAGTACTGAATGGCTGTAGGGAGGTTCTGCTGTCTGAATGGCTGGAGGGAGGTTCTGATGTCTGACATACTAGTACTGAATGGCTCGAGGGAGGTTCTGCTGTCTGAATGGCTCGAGGGAGGTTCTGCTGTCTGACATACTAGTACTGAATGGCTATATGGAGATCTGCTGACTAACATACTAGTACTGAATGGCTGGAGGGAGGTTCTGCTGTCTGAATGGCTGGAGGGAGGTTCTGCTGTCTGAATGGCTGGAGGGAGGTTCTGCTGTCTGACCTACTAGTACTGAATGGCTGGAGGATCGTCACACTTAAGTGGTGTGCCAAATAAGCACCCTATTCACTATTTAGTACACTACTTTTCACCAGGCTCTATAGGGCTAAGTCAAAAGTAGTGCACTATACAGGGAAAAGGGTTCCATTAGGGCTGTAACCTTGGATAGATGGGTACCAGGTGAATAGGGTAGATAGACGGGTACCGGGTGAATAGGGTAGATAGATGGGTACCAGGTGAATAGGGTAGATAGATGGGTACCGGGTGAATAGGGTAGATAGATGGGTACCAGGTGAATAAGGTAGATAGATGGGTACCGGGTGAATAGGGTAGATAGATGGGTACCAGGTGAATAAGGTAGATAGATGGCTACCAGGTGAATAGGGTAGATAGATGGGTACCGGGTGAATAGGGTAGATAGATGGGTACCAGGTGAATAGGGTAGATAGATGGGTACCAGGTGAATAAGGTAGATAGACGGGTACCAGGTGAATAGGGTAGATAGACGGGTACCAGGTGAATAGGGTAGATAGATGGGTACCAGGTGAATAAGGTAGATAGATGGGTACCGGGTGAATAGGGTAGATAGATGGGTACCAGGTGAATAGGGTAGATAGATGGGTACCAGGTGAATAGGGTAGATAGATGGGTACCAGGTGAATAGGGTAGATAGATGGGTACCGGGTGAATAGGGTAGATAGATGGGTACCGGGTGAATAGGGTAGATAGATGGCTACCAGGTGAATAGGGTAGATAGAAGGGTACCAGGTGAATAGGGTAGATAGATGGGTACCAGGTGAATAGGGTAGATAGATGGCTACCAGGTGAATAGGGTAGATAGATGGCTACCAGGTGAATAGGGTAGATAGATGGGTACCAGGTAAATAGGGTAGATAGACGGGTACCAGGTGAATAGGGTAGATAGACGGGTACCGGGTGAATAGGGTAGATAGATGGGTACCGGGTGAATAGGGTAGATAGATGGGTACCAGGTGAATAGGGTAGATAGATGGGTACCAGGTGAATAGGGTAGATAGATGGGTACCAGGTGAATAGGGTAGATAGATGGGTACCAGGTGAATAGGGTAGATAGATGGGTACCAGGTGAATAGGGTAGATAGATGGGTACCAGGTGAATAGGGTAGATAGATGGGTACCAGGTGAATAGGGTAGATAGATGGGTACCGGGTGAATAGGGTAGATAGATGGGTACCGGGTGAATAGGGTAGATAGATGGGTACCGGGTGAATAGGGTAGATAGATGGGTACCGGGTGAATAGGGTAGATAGATGGGTACCAGGTGAATAGGGTAGATAGATGGGTACCAGGTGAATAGGGTAGATAGATGGGTACCAGGTGAATAAGGTAGATAGATGGGTACCGGGTGAATAGGGTAGATAGATGGGTACCGGGTGAATAGGGTAGATAGATGGGTACCAGGTGAATAGGGTAGATAGATGGGTACCAGGTGAATAGGGTAGATAGATGGGTACCAGGTGAATAGGGTAGATAGATGGGTACCAGGTGAATAGGGTAGATAGATGGGTACCAGGTGAATAGGGTAGATAGATGGGTACCAGGTGAATAGGGTAGATAGACGGGTACCGGGTGAATAGGGTAGATAGACGGGTACCAGGTGAATAGGGTAGATAGATGGGTACCAGGTGAATAGGGTAGATAGATGGGTACCGGGTGAATAGGGTAGATAGATGGGTACCAGGTGAATAGGGTAGATAGATGGGTACCAGGTGAATAGGGTAGATAGATGGGTACCAGGTGAATAGGGTAGATAGATGGGTACCGGGTGAATAGGGTAGATAGATGGGTACCAGGTGAATAGGGTAGATAGACGGGTACCAGGTGAATAGGGTAGATAGATGGGTACCGGGTGAATAGGGTAGATAGATGGGTACCAGGTGAATAGGGTAGATAAATGGCGTTTCTCACCTGTACGTCTGGCTGATGTTGTTGTTGGTGTTCTTGTATGACAGGATGGACGGGAGCCACACTGTGTCCCGTGGTCTGAGAACTCATAGACTACACACACACACACACACACACACACACACACACACACACACACACACACACACACACACACACACACACACACACACACACACACAGATACAGTGTGAGTTTGATTCAGTTGCAGTTGATTCAGAGTCGAATCATTTTAGATTCTTCTCAGGTTGAATTGGACCTGGTCATCTCCTGCTCCTCCACAACAGATTCAATTCATGATGTATTTTAACCGGTTGGGACTCACCCAATCGCCCAGTCTAAACAAACTTGATTATTTTGGGGGGTTCTGTCCAATCACTTTCTGTCCAGTCGCATTCTGTCCAATCAGATCTCACCTGGCTGCTGATGGAGGAGCGTCTCTGTGATGTCATCTCGATGGTGGAGGCAGCATGTGACTGACGAGGGGGCGTGGCTATGTCCATGTGGAGCTTGGAAGCTGTTGCTATGGAGATGAGAGATCCTATTATAGTCAGAGATACCGATATGTGAGTGGTCTGTGATGTGGGTGTGGTGTGTGTGTGTGAGTGGTCTGAGATGTGTGTGTGTGTGTGTGTGTGTGTGGTCTGAGATGTGTGTGTGTGTGTGTGTGTGTGTGTGTGTGTGTGTGTGTGTGTGTGTGTGTGTGTGTGTGTGTGTGTGGTCTGAGATGTGTGTGTGTGTGTGTGTGGTCTGAGATGTGTGTGTGTGTGTGTGTGTGTGTGTGTGGTCTGAGATGTGTGTGTGTGTGTGTGTGTGTGTGTGTGTGTGTGTGTGTGTGTGTGTGTGTGTGTGTGTGTGTGTGTGTGTGTGTGTGTGTGTGTGTGGTGTGAGATGTGTGTGTGTGTGTGTGTGTGTGTGTGTGTGTGTGTGTGTGTGTGTGTGTGGTCTGAGATGTGTGTGTGTGTGTGTGTGTGTGGTCTGAGATGTGTGTGTGTGTGTGTGTGGTCTGAGATGTGTGTGTGTGTGTGTGTGTGTGTGTGGTCTGAGATGTGTGTGTGTGTGTGTGTGTGGTCTGAGATGTGTGTGTGTGTGTGTGTGTGTGTGTGTGGTCTGAGATGTGTGTGTGTGTGTGTGGTCTGAGATGTGTGTGTGTGTGTGTGGTCTGAGATGTGTGTGTGTGTGTGTGGTCTGAGATGTGTGTGTGTGTGTGTGGTCTGAGATGTGTGTGTGTGTGTGTGGTCTGAGATGTGTGTGTGTGTGTGTGTGTGTGTGTGTGTGTGTGTGTGTGTGTGTGTGTGTGTGTGTGTGTGTGTGTGTGTGTGTGGTCTGAGATGTGTGTGTGTTTTCTCTTACAGGTACAGGTGTTGTCTGAGAGCTGTGAGGAGGTCCTGTGTGAGGACAGAGAGGTGGAGGAGGGGGTGTGGTCTGAGATGTGTGTGTGTGTTCTCTTACAGGTACAGGTGTTGTCTGAGAGTTGTGAGGAGGTCCTGTGTGAGGACAGAGAGGTGGAGGAGGGGGTGTGGTCTGAGATGTGTGTGTGTTCTCTTACAGGTACAGGTGTTGTCTGAGAGCTGTGAGGAGGTCCTGTGTGAGGACAGAGAGGTGGAGGAGGGGGTGTGGTCTGAGATGTGTGTGTGTGTTCTCTTACAGGTACAGGTGTTGTCTGAGAGTTGTGAGGAGGTCCTGTGTGAGAACAGAGAGGTGGAGGAGGGGGTGTGGTCTGAGATGTGTGTGTGTTCTCTTACAGGTACAGGTGTTGTCTGAGAGCTGTGAGGAGGTCCTGTGTGAGGACAGAGAGGTGGAGGAGGGGGTGTGGCTACGGTCAAAACGTTCCAGTGCCTCTTTTAGGCTGGAAACTGTGTTGAGCTGAGACTCAGATCCACTGTCTTGACTCTGCTTGAGAGGAAAAGGAACACAATGGACGTAGATAGATATCACTTAGACAGTCATAGTTATATTAATAACAGATAGATACCACTTACAGTCATAGTTACATTAAGAACAGATAGATAGATACCACTTAGACAGTCATAGTTACATTAATAACAGATAGATAGCTACCACTTAGACAGTCATAGTTACATTAATAACAGATAGATAGCTACCACTTAGACAGTCATAGTTACATTAATAACAGATAGATAGCTACCACTTAGACAGTCATAGTTACATTGATAACAGATAGATAGCTACCACTTAGACAGTCATAGTTACATTAATAACAGATAGATAGCTACCACTTAGACAGTCATAGTTATATTAATAACAGATAGATAGCTACCACTTAGACAGTCATAGTTACATTAATAACAGATAGATAGCTACCACTTAGACAGTCATAGAATTGTTAATAACAGATAGCTACCACTTAGACAGTCATAGTTACATTAATAACAGATAGACGGCTACCACTTAGACAGTCATAGGTACATTAATAACAGATAGATAGCTACCACTTACAGTCATAGTTATATTAATAACAGATAGATAGCTACCACTTAGACAGTCATAGTTACATTAATAACAGATAGATATCACTTAGACAGTCATAGTTACATTGATAACAGATAGATAGCTACCACTTACAGTCATAGTTATATTAATAACAGACAGATAGCTACCACTTAGACAGTCATAGTTATATTAATAACAGATAGATACCACTTAGACAGTCATAGTTACATTAATAAAAGATAGATACCACTTAGACAGTCATAGTTACATTAATAACAGATAGATAGCTACCACTTAGACAGTCATAGTTCTGTTAATAACAGATAGCTACCACTTAGACAGTCATAGTTACATTAATAACAGATAGACGGCTACCACTTAGACAGTCATAGGTACATTAATAACAGATAGATAGCTACCACTTAGACAGTCATAGTTATATTAATAACAGATAGATAGATACCACTTAGACAGTCATAGTTACATTAATAACAGATAGATAGCTACCACTTAGACAGTCATAGTTATATTAATAACAGATAGCTACCACTTAGACAGTCATAGTTATATTAATAACAGATAGATACCACTTAGACAGTCATAGTTATATTAATAACAGATAGATAGCTACCACTTAGACAGTCATAGTTATATTAATAACAGATAGATAGCTACCACTTAGACAGTCATAGTTATATTAATAACAGACAGATAGCTACCACTTAGACAGTCATAGTTATATTAATAACAGATAGATACCACTTAGACAGTCATAGTTACATTAATAAAAGATAGATACCACTTAGACAGTCATAGTTACATTAATAACAGATAGATAGCTACCACTTAGACAGTCATAGTTCTGTTAATAACAGATAGCTACCACTTAGACAGTCATAGTTACATTAATAACAGATAGACGGCTACCACTTAGACAGTCATAGGTACATTAATAACAGATAGATAGCTACCACTTAGACAGTCATAGTTATATTAATAACAGATAGATAGATACCACTTAGACAGTCATAGTTACATTAATAACAGATAGATAGCTACCACTTAGACAGTCATAGTTATATTAATAACAGATAGATACCACTTAGACAGTCATAGTTACATTGATAACAGATATAGATAGCTACCACTTAGACAGTCATAGTTATATTAATAACAGATAGCTACCACTTAGACAGTCATAGTTACATTAATAACAGATAGATACCACTTAGACAGTCATAGTTCTATTAATAACAGATAGATATCACTTAGACAGTCATAGTTATATTAATAACAGATAGATAGATATCACTTAGATAGTCATAGTTACATTAATAACAGATAGATAGCTACCACTTAGACAGTCATAGTTATATTAATAACAGATAGATAGCTACCACTTAGACAGTCATAGTTACATTAATAACAGACAGATAGCTACCACTTAGTCATAGTTACATTAATAACAGATAGATAGATACCACTTAGACAGTCATAGTTACATTAATAACAGATAGATACCACTTACAGTCATAGTTACATTAATAACAGATGGATATCTACCACTTAGACAGTCATAGTTATATTAATAACAGATAGATAGCTACCACTTAGACAGTCATAGTTATATTAATAACAGATAGATAGCTACCACTTAGACAGTCATAGTTACATTAATAACAGACAGATAGCTACCACTTAGTCATAGTTACATTAATAACAGATAGATAGCTACCACTTAGACAGTCATAGTTATATTAATAACAGATAGATAGCTACCACTTAGACAGTCATAGTTACATTGATAACAGACAGATAGCTACCACTTAGTCATAGTTATATAAATAACAGATTGATAGCTACCACTTAGACAGTCATAGTTATATTAATAACAGATAGATAGCTACCACTTAGACAGTCATAGTTACATTAAGAACAGATAGATAGATACCACTTAGACAGTCATAGTTACATTAATAACAGATAGATACCACTTAGACAGTCATAGTTACATTAATAACAGATAGATACCACTTAGACAGTCATAGTTACATTAATAACAGATAGATACCACTTAGACAGTCATAGTTATATTAATAACAGATAGCTACCACTTAGACAGTCATAGTTATATTAATAAGAAAGAGGGAAACACCACATTAATATGGTGATGTGTCTCACCTTGTCCATAGTTACCTCAGGGGGGGGCTCTTCAATGATACCCAGCTCTCTACGCTGCTCTGCCCTCACCTCCGCATAGCTACACAGAGAACAGAACAAGTCACCTCCGCATAGCTACACAGAGAACAGAACAAGTCACCTCCGCATAGCTACACAGAGAACAGAACAAGTCACCTCCGCATAGCTACACAGAGAACAGAACAAGTCACCTCCGCATAGCTACACAGAGAACAGAACAAGTCACCTCTCCATAGTTACACAGAGAACAGAACAAGTCACCTCTCCATAGCTACACAGAGAACAGAACAAGTCACCTCCGCATAGCTACACAGAGAACAGAACAAGTCACCTCTCCATAGTTACACAGAGAACAGAACAAGTCACCTCTCCATAGCTACACAGAGAACAGAACAAGTCACCTCTCCATAGCTACACAGAGAACAGAACAAGTCACCTCTCCATAGCTACACAGAGAACAGAACAAGTCACCTCTCCATAGTTACACAGAGAACAGAACAAGTCACCTCTCCATAGCTACACAGAGAACAGAACAAGTCACCTCTCCATAGCTACACAGAGAACAGAACAAGTCACCTCCGCATAGCTACACAGAGAACAGAACAAGTCACCTCTCCATAGTTACACAGAGAACAGAACAAGTCACCTCTCCATAGCTACACAGAGAACAGAACAAGTCACCTCTCCATAGCTACACAGAGAACAGAACAAGTCACCTCTCCATAGCTACACAGAGAACAGAACAAGTCACCTCTCCATAGTTACACAGAGAACAGAACAAGTCACCTCCGCATAGTTACACAGAGAACAGAACAAGTCACCTCTCCATAGCTACACAGAGAACAGAACAAGTCACCTCCGCATAGCTACACAGAGAACAGAACAAGTCACCTCTCCATAGTTACACAGAGAACAGAACAAGTCACCTCTCCATAGTTACACAGAGAACAGAACAAGTCACCTCTCCATAGTTACACAGAGAACAGAACAAGTCACCTCTCCATAGCTACACAGAGAACAGAACAAGTCACCGCTCCATAGTTACACAGAGAACAGAACAAGTCACCTCTCCATAGTTACACAGAGAACAGAACAAGTCACCTCTCCATAGTTACACAGAGAACAGAACAAGTCACCTCTCCATAGTTACACAGAGAACAGAACAAGTCACCTCTCCATAGTTACACAGAGAACAGAACAAGTCACCTCTCCATAGTTACACAGAGAACAGAACAAGTCACCTCTCCATAGCTACACAGAGAACAGAACAAGTCACCTCTCCATAGTTACACAGAGAACAGAACAAGTCACCTCCGCATAGCTACACAGAGAACAGAACAAGTCACCTCTCCATAGTTACACAGAGAACAGAACAAGTCACCTCTCCATAGCTACACAGAGAACAGAACAAGTCACCTCTCCATAGCTACACAGAGAACAGAACAAGTCACCTCTCCATAGTTACACAGAGAACAGAACAAGTCACCTCTCCATAGTTACACAGAGAACAGAACAAGTCACCTCCGCATAGCTACACAGAGAACAGAACAAGTCACCTCTCCATAGTTACACAGAGAACAGAACAAGTCACCTCTCCATAGCTACACAGAGAACAGAACAAGTCACCTCTCCATAGTTACACAGAGAACAGAACAAGTCACCTCTCCATAGCTACACAGAGAACAGAACAAGTCACCTCTCCATAGCTACACAGAGAACAGAACAAGTCACCTCTCCATAGTTACACAGGGAGACAGAACAGAACAAAACCGTCCCTCACAATATAATTATTTTTCCATTGATAGTCAGAATTATGTTTCTATTTTCTAGTCCTTTATTCAAATTGGAAGGATTTATTCTGTTGTTCATTTTAAATAAAATATGTTATGCCTTAAAGAATTTCCAATAAATGATGGTCAGATTTTTAGAAGTATATAGATGATCAATTGTGTCGTCCAATCTTACCTGACCACGGTGTGTGTGTACAGAATTGTATTAACATATACAAACAGGTGTTAAAGGTGTTTTCCCAACCTGACCACGGTGTGTGTGTACAGAATTGTATTAACATATACAAACAGGTGTTAAAGGTGTTTTCCCAACCTGACCACGGTGTGTGTGCAGACGATGAACTCAGGCCTGGAGTTCCACTGGTGATAGGTGATGTAGTAACGAGTCTGGAGCCACATCCACTGCTGACCCTTAGTCAGGAACCTGTAGTAACACGACTTCCCTTTACCATACTGCATCACTAGACAGAGAGGAGAGAGGAACCTGTAGTAACTTTACCATACTGCATCACTAGACAGAGAGGAGCCTGTAGTAACTTTACCATACTGCATCACTAGACAGAGAGGAGAGAGGAACCTGTAGTAACTTTACCATACTGCATCACTAGACAGAGAGGAGAGAGGAACCTGTAGTAACTTTACCATACTGCATCACTAGACAGAGAGGAGCCTGTAGTAACTTTACCATACTGCATCACTAGACAGAGAGGAACCTGTAGTAACTTTACCATACTGCATCACTAGACAGAGAGGAGAGAGGAACCTGTAGTAACTTTACCATACTGCATCACTAGACAGAGAGGAGAGAGGAACCTGTAGTAACTTTACCATACTGCATCACTAGACAGAGAGGAACCTGTAGTAACTTTACCATACTGCATCACTAGACAGAGAGGAACCTGTAGTAACTTTACCATACTGCATCACTAGACAGAAAGGAACCTGTAGTAACTTTACCATACTGCATCACTAGACAGAGAGGAACCTGTAGTAACTTTACCATACTGCATCACTAGACAGAGAGGAACCTGTAGTAACTTTACCATACTGCATCACTAGACAGAGAGGAGAGAGGAACCTGTAGTAACTTTACCATACTGCATCACTAGACAGAGAGGAACCTGTAGTAACTTTACCATACTGCATCACTAGACAGAGAGGAACCTGTAGTAACTTTACCATACTGCATCACTAGACAGAGAGGAACCTGTAGTAACTTTACCATACTGCATCACTAGACAGAGAGGAACCTGTAGTAACTTTACCATACTGCATCACTAGACAGAGAGGAACCTGTAGTAACTTTACCATACTGCATCACTAGACAGAGAGGAACCTGTAGTAACTTTACCATACTGCATCACTAGACAGAGAGGAACCTGTAGTAACTTTACCATACTGCATCACTAGACAGAGAGGAGAGAGGAACCTGTAGTAACTTTACCATACTGCATCACTAGACAGAGAGGAGAGAGGAACCTGTAGTAACTTTACCATACTGCATCACTAGACAGAGAGGAACCTGTAGTAACTTTACCATACTGCATCACTAGACAGAGAGGAGCCTGTAGTAACTTTACCATACTGCATCACTAGACAGAGAGGAACCTGTAGTAACTTTACCATACTGCATCACTAGACAGAGAGGAGCCTGTAGTAACTTTACCATACTGCATCACTAGACAGAGAGGAGCCTGTAGTAACTTTACCATACTGCATCACTAGACAGAGGAACCTGTAGTAACTTTACCATACTGCATCACTAGACAGAGAGGAACCTGTAGTAACTTTACCATACTGCATCACTAGACAGAGAGGAACCTGTAGTAACTTTACCATACTGCATCACTAGACAGAGAGGAACCTGTAGTAACTTTACCATACTGCATCACTAGACAGAGAGGAGAGAGGAACCTGTAATAACTTTACCATACTGCATCACTAGACAGAGAGGAACCTGTAGTAACTTTACCATACTGCATCACTAGACAGAGAGGAGAGGAACCTGTAGTAACTTTACCATACTGCATCACTAGACAGAGAGGAACCTGTAGTAACTTTACCATACTGCATCACTAGACAGAGAGGAGAGAGGAACCTGTAGTAACTTTACCATACTGCATCACTAGACAGAGAGGAACCTGTAGTAACTTTACCATACTGCATCACTTAACAGAGAGGAACCTGTAGTAACTTTACCATACTGCATCACTAGACAGAGAGGAACCTGTAGTAACTTTACCATACTGCATCACTAGACAGAGAGGAACCTGTAGTAACTTTACCATACTGCATCACTAGACAGAGAGGAACCTGTAGTAACTTTACCATACTGCATCACTAGACAGAGAGGAACCTGTAGTAACTTTACCATACTGCATCACTAGACAGAGAGGAACCTGTAGTAACTTTACCATACTGCATCACTAGACATAGAGGAGAGAGGAACCTGTAGTAACTTTACCATACTGCATCACTAGACAGAGAGGAACCTGTAGTAACTTTACCATACTGCATCACTAGACACAGAGAGAAACCTGAAGTAACTTTACCATACTGCATCACTAGACAGAGAGGAACCTGTAGTAACTTTACCATACTGCATCACTAGACAGAGAGGGACCTGTAGTAACTTTACCATACTGCATCAATAGACAGAGAGGAGAGAGGAACCTGTAGTAACTTTACCATACTGCATCACTAGACAGAGAGGCACCTGTAGTAACTTTACCATACTGCATCACTAGACAGAGAGGAACCTGTAGTAACTTTACCATACTGCATCACTAGACAGAGAGGAACCTGTAGTAACTTTACCATACTGCATCACTAGACAGAGAGGAGAGAGGAACCTGTAGTAACTTTACCATACTGCATCACTAGACAGAGAGGAACCTGTAGTAACTTTACCATACTGCATCACTAGACAGAGAGGAGAGAGGAACCTGTAGTAACTTTACCATACTGCATCACTAGACAGAGAGGAACCTGTAGTAACTTTACCATACTGCATCACTAGACAGAGAGGAACCTGTAGTAACTTTACCATACTGCATCACTAGACAGAGAGGAGAGAGGAACCTGTAGTAACTTTACCATACTGCATCACTAGACAGAGAGGAGAGAGGAACCTGTAGTAACTTTACCATACTGCATCACTAGACAGAGAGGAGAGAGGAACCTGTAGTAACTTTACCATACTGCATCACTAGACAGAGAGAAGAGAGGAACCTGTAGTAACTTTACCATACTGCATCACTAGACAGAGAGAAGAGAGGAACCTGTAGTAACTTTACCATACTGCATCACTAGACAGAGAGGAACCTGTAGTAACTTTACCATACTGCATCACTAGACAGAGAGGAGCCTGTAGTAACTTTACCATACTGCATCACTAGACAGAGAGGAACCTGTAGTAACTTTACCATACTGCATCACTAGACAGAGAGGAACCTGTAGTAACTTTACCATACTGCATCACTAGACAGAGAGGAACCTGTAGTAACTTTACCATACTGCATCACTAGACAGAGAGGAGCCTGTAGTAACTTTACCATACTGCATCACTAGACAGAGAGGAGAGAGGAACCTGTAGTAACTTTACCATACTGCATCACTAGACAGAGAGGAACCTGTAGTAACTTTACCATACTGCATCACTAGACAGAGAGGAACCTGTAGTAACTTTACCATACTGCATCA
Source organism: Salvelinus fontinalis (assembly GCF_029448725.1). Taxonomy (NCBI): domain Eukaryota; kingdom Metazoa; phylum Chordata; class Actinopteri; order Salmoniformes; family Salmonidae; genus Salvelinus; species Salvelinus fontinalis. The sequence continues at coordinate 265,630 of NW_026600265.1, forward strand.
CTAGACAGAGAGGAACCTGTAGTAACTTTACCATACTGCATCACTAGACAGAGAGGAACCTGTAGTAACTTTACCATACTGCATCACTAGACAGAGAGGAAGCTGTAGTAACTTTACCATACTGCATCACTAGACAGAGAGGAGAGAGGAACCTGTAGTAACTTTACCATACTGCATCACTAGACAGAGAGGAACCTGTAGTAACTTTACCATACTGCATCACTAGACAGAGAGGAGAGAGGAACCTGTAGTAACTTTACCATACTGCATCACTAGACAGAGAGGAGAGAGGAACCTGTAGTAACTTTACCATACTGCATCACTAGACAGAGAGGAACCTGTAGTAACTTTACCATACTACATCACTAGACATAGAGGAGAGAGGAACCTGTAGTAACTTTACCATACTGCATCACTAGACAGAGAGGAACCTGTAGTAACTTTACCATACTGCATCACTAGACAGAGAGGAACCTGTAGTAACTTTACCATACTGCATCACTAGACAGAGAGGAACCTGTAGTAACTTTACCATACTGCATCACTAGACAGAGAGGAGAGAGGAACCTGTAGTAACTTTACCATACTGCATCACTAGACAGAGAGGAACCTGTAGTAACTTTACCATACTGCATCACTAGACAGAGAGGAACCTGTAGTAACTTTACCATACTGCATCACTAGACAGAGAGGAGAGAGGAACCTGTAGTAACTTTACCATACTGCATCACTAGACAGAGAGGAGAGAGGAACCTGTAGTAACTTTACCATACTGCATCACTAGACAGAGAGGAGAGAGGAACCTGTAGTAACTTTACCATACTGCATCACTAGACAGAGAGGAGAGAGGAACCTGTAGTAACTTTACCATACTGCATCACTAGACAGAGAGGAACCTCTAGTAACTTTACCATACTGCATCACTAGACAGAGAGGAGAGAGGGACCTGTAGTAACTTTACCATACTGCATCACTAGACAGAGAGGAACCTGTAGTAACTTTACCATACTGCATCACTAGACAGAGAGGAGAGAGGAACCTGTAGTAACTTTACCATACTGCATCACTAGACAGAGAGGAACCTGTAGTAACTTTATCATACTGCATCACTAGACAGAGAGGAACCTGTAGTAACTTTACCATACTGCATCACTAGACAGAGAGGAGAGAGGAACCTGTAGTAACTTTACCATACTGCATCACTAGACAGAGAGGAACCTGTAGTAACTTTACCATACTGCATCACTAGACAGAGAGGAGAGAGGAACCTGTAGTAACTTTACCATACTGCATCACTAGACAGAGAGGAACCTGTAGTAACTTTACCATACTGCATCACTAGACAGAGAGGAGAGAGGAACCTGTAGTAACTTTACCATACTGCATCACTAGACAGAGAGGAACCTGTAGTAACTTTACCATACTGCATCACTAGACAGAAAGGAACCTGTAGTAACTTTACCATACTGCATCACTAGACAGAGAGGAACCTGTAGTAACTTTACCATACTGCATCACTAGACAGAGAGGAACCTGTAGTAACTTTACCATACTGCATCACTAGACAGAGAGGAGAGAGGAACCTGTAGTAACTTTACCATACTGCATCACTAGACAGAGAGGAACCTGTAGTAACTTTACCATACTGCATCACTAGACAGAGAGGAACCTGTAGTAACTTTACCATACTGCATCACTAGACAGAGAGGAACCTGTAGTAACTTTACCATACTGCATCACTAGACAGAGGAACCTGTAGTAACTTTACCATACTGCATCACTAGACAGAGAGGAACCTGTAGTAACTTTACCATACTGCATCACTAGACAGAGAGGAACCTGTAGTAACTTTACCATACTGCATCACTAGACAGAGAGGAACCTGTAGTAACTTTACCATACTGCATCACTAGACAGAGAGGAGAGAGGAACCTGTAGTAACTTTACCATACTGCATCACTAGACAGAGAGGAGAGAGGAACCTGTAGTAACTTTACCATACTGCATCACTAGACAGAGAGGAGAGAGGAACCTGTAGTAACTTTACCATACTGCATCACTAGACAGAGAGGAACCTGTAGTAACTTTACCATACTGCATCACTTAACAGAGAGGAACCTGTAGTAACTTTACCATACTGCATCACTAGACAGAGAGGAACCTGTAGTAACTTTACCATACTGCATCACTAGACAGAGAGGAACCTGTAGTAACTTTACCATACTGCATCACTAGACAGAGAGGAACCTGTAGTAACTTTACCATACTGCATCACTAGACAGAGAGGAACCTGTAGTAACTTTACCATACTGCATCACTAGACAGAGAGGAACCTGTAGTAACTTTACCATACTGCATCACTAGACACAGAGAGAAACCTGAAGTAACTTTACCATACTGCATCACTAGACAGAGAGGAACCTGTAGTAACTTTACCATACTGCATCACTAGACAGAGAGGAACCTGTAGTAACTTTACCATACTGCATCACTAGACAGAGAGGAACCTGTAGTAACTTTACCATACTGCATCACTAGACAGAGAGGGACCTGTAGTAACTTTACCATACTGCATCAATAGACAGAGAGGAGAGAGGAACCTGTAGTAACTTTACCATACTGCATCACTAGACAGAGAGAAGAGAGGAACCTGTAGTAACTTTACCATACTGCATCACTAGACAGAGAGGAACCTGTAGTAACTTTACCATACTGCATCACTAGACAGAGAGGAGAGAGGAACCTGTAGTAACTTTACCATACTGCATCACTAGACAGAGAGGAGAGAGGACCCTGTAGTAACTTTACCATACTGCATCACTAGACAGAGAGGAACCTGTAGTAACTTTACCATACTGCATCACTAGACAGAGAGGAACCTGTAGTAACTTTACCATACTGCATCACTAGACAGAGAGGAGAGAGGAACCTGTAGTAACTTTACCATACTGCATCACTAGACAGAGAGGAGAGAGGGACCTGTAGTAACTTTACCATACTGCATCACTAGACAGAGAGGAACCTGTAGTAACTTTACCATACTGCATCACTAGACAGAGAGGAACCTGTAGTAACTTTACCATACTGCATCACTAGACAGAGAGGAACCTGTAGTAACTTTACCATACTGCATCACTAGACATAGAGGAACCTGTAGTAACTTTACCATACTGCATCACTAGACAGAGAGGAGAGAGGAACCTGTAGTAACTTTACCATACTGCATCACTAGACAGAGAGGAACCTGTAGTAACTTTACCATACTGCATCACTAGACAGAGAGGAACCTGTAGTAACTTTACCATACTGCATCACTAGACAGAGAGGAAGCTGTAGTAACTTTACCATACTGCATCACTAGACAGAGAGGAGAGAGGAACCTGTAGTAACTTTACCATACTGCATCACTAGACAGAGAGGAACCTGTAGTAACTTTACCATACTGCATCACTAGACAGAGAGGAGAGAGGAACCTGTAGTAACTTTACCATACTGCATCACTAGACAGAGAGGAACCTGTAGTAACTTTACCATACTGCATCACTAGACAGAGAGGAAGCTGTAGTAACTTTACCATACTGCATCACTAGACAGAGAGGAGAGAGGAACCTGTAGTAACTTTACCATACTGCATCACTAGACAGAGAGGAACCTGTAGTAACTTTACCATACTACATCACTAGACATAGAGGAGAGAGGAACCTGTAGTAACTTTACCATACTGCATCACTAGACAGAGAGGAACCTGTAGTAACTTTACCATACTGCATCACTAGACAGAGAGGAACCTGTAGTAACTTTACCATACTGCATCACTAGACAGAGAGGAGAGAGGAACCTGTAGTAACTTTACCATACTGCATCACTAGACAGAGAGGAACCTGTAGTAACTTTACCATACTACATCACTAGACATAGAGGAGAGAGGAACCTGTAGTAACTTTACCATACTGCATCACTAGACAGAGAGGAACCTGTAGTAACTTTACCATACTGCATCACTAGACAGAGAGGAGAGAGGAACCTGTAGTAACTTTACCATACTGCATCACTAGACAGAGAGGAGCCTGTAGTAACTTTACCATACTGCATCACTAGACAGAGAGGAACCTGTAGTAACTTTACCATACTGCATCACTAGACAGAGAGGAACCTGTAGTAACTTTACCATACTGCATCACTAGACAGAGAGGAGAGAGGAACCTGTAGTAACTTTACCATACTGCATCACTAGACAGAGAGGAGCCTGTAGTAACTTTACCATACTGCATCACTAGACAGAGAGGAACCTGTAGTAACTTTACCATACTGCATCACTAGACAGAGAGGAACCTGTAGTAACTTTACCATACTGCATCACTAGACAGAGAGGAACCTGTAGTAACTTTACCATACTGCATCACTAGACAGAGAGGAGAGAGGCGGTCAGAGAGAGAGTGAGTGTGTGTGTGTGTGTGTGTGTGTGTGTGTGTGTGTGTGTGTGTGTGTGTGTGTGTGTGTGTGTGTGTGTGTGTGTGTGTGTGTGTGTGTGTAACTCACAGTGTTCGTGACACTTGGCCAGTGTCTCCAGGTCGTCTATATGATAGTAGTCGTAGCCCGACGTCCCCAGAACCTCAAATGGAAGGTAGCCTATGATTGGTGGAGCCCTGGAGGGAGGAAATGAAATCATCAGTTACCCAGCCTGCTAATTAACATAATACCACGTGTGTGTGTGTGTGTGTGTGTTTAACTGATAACTGAAGTCCCCACAAGAATAGTAAACAAACAAAAATGTGACTTTTTATTGGTCCCCACAAGGTCAAATGCTATTTCTAAGGGGGGTTTAGGGTTAAGGTTAGACTTAGTGTTAGAATTACGTTAAGGGTTAGGAGCTAGGGTTAGTTTTAGGGTTAGGGTTAGGAGCTAGGGTTAGGTTTAGGGTTAGGAGCTAGGGTTAGTTTTAGGGTTAGGGTTAGGAGGTAGGGTTACGAGCTAGGGTTAGGAGCTAGGGTTAGGTTTAGGGTTAGGAGCTAGGGTTAGGAGCTAGGATTAGGGTTAGGAGCTAGGGTTAGTTTTAGGAGCTAGGGTTAGGAGCTAGGGTTAGGAGCTAGGGTTAGGAGCTAGGGTTAGGAGCTAGGGTTAGTTTTAGTTTTAGGGTGAGGAGCTAGGGTTAGTTTTAGGGTTAGGAGCTAGAGTTAGGAGCAAGGGTTAGGAGCTAGGGTTAGGAGCTAGGGTTAGGAGCTAGGGTTAGGGTTAGGAGCTAGGGTTAGGAGCTAGGGTTAGGAGCTAGGGTTAGGAGCTAGGGTTAGGTTTAGGAGCTAAGGTTAGGTTTAGGGTTAGGAGCTAGGGTTAGGAGCTAGGGTTAGGGTTAGGAGCTAGGGTTAGGAGCTAGGGTTAGGTTTAGGGTTAGGAGCTAGGGTTAGGTTTAGGAGCTAAGGTTAGGTTTAGGGTTAGGAGCTAGGGTTAGGTTTAGGGTTAGTTTTAGGGTTAAGGTTAGGGTAGGAGTACGGGTTAGGGTAATTAGGATTTTGAATGGGACTGAATTGTGTATCCCCACAAGGTTAGCTGTACAAGACTGTGTGTGTGTGTGTGTGTGCGTGCGTGGTATTTCAGGTTTGTGGTGTGTCAGGTCAACTGAGGACAATGACTGGTTCACTTTGATGGTGAAACCATCTAATTATACAGACTGTGTTACCTGTGAATAATATCTTCTACTACAGACTGTGTTACCTGTGATCTAGGAATAAGAACTTCTACTACAGACTGTGTTACTTGTGATCTAGGAATAATACCTTCTACTAGACTGTGTTACCTGTGATCTAGGAATAATACCTTCTACTACAGACTGTGTTACCTGTGATCTAGGAATAAGAACTTCCACTCCAGACTGTGTTACCTGTGATCTAGGAATAATACCTTCTACTACAGACTGTGTTACCTGTGATCTAGGAATAATAACTTATTCTACAGACTGTGTTACCTGTGATCTAGGAATAAGAACTTCCACTCCAGGCTGTGTCGGGAGGTGAACTCTTCATTGGGCTCCGCCACTGTACACATCTCCTATGGAGGGATAGACAACAAGATATATATCAATATATATTACATATAATATAGATGGTTGAATATAGATAGACAATATACACTCACCGGACAGTTTATTAGGTACAACCATCTAGTACCCCTTTTGCCCCCAGAACAGCCTGAATTATCCGGAGAATGGATTCTACAAAGTGTCTGAAACGTTCCACAGCCGTCACGCAGTTGCTACAGATTGGACGGTGGTACATTCATGCTGCTAACAGCCCGTTCCATCTCATCCCATTATGTTCTATTGGGTAGAGGTCTGGGGACGGACCAGGTCTGGGGACGGACCAGGTCTGGGGACGGACCAGGTCTGGGGACGGGACCAGGTCTGGGGACGGGACCATGTCTGGGGACGGACCAGGTCTGGGGACGGGACCAGGTCTGGGGACGGGACCATGTCTGGGGACGGACCAGGTCTGGGGACGGGACCAGGTCTGAGGACGGGACCAGGTCTGAGGACGGGACCAGGTCTGGGGACGGACCAGGTCTGGGGACGGGACCAGGTCTGGGGACGGACCAGGTCTGGGGACGGACCAGGTCTGGGGACGGGACCAGGTCCGGAGACGGGACCAGGTCTGGGGACGGACCAGGTCTGGGGACGGGACCAGGTCTGGGGACGGACCAGGTCTGGGGACGGGACCAGGTCTGGGGACGGGACCAGGTCTGGGGACGGGACCAGGTCTGGGGACGGACCAGGTCTGGGGACGGGACCAGGTCTGGGGACGGACCAGGTCTGGGGACGGGACCAGGTCCGGAGACGGGACCAGGTCTGGGGACGGACCAGGTCTGGGGACGGGACCAGGTC